>NC_054704.1:40133263-40433263 GCF_016097555.1 Gigantopelta aegis | reverse complement strand
AATATTATTGTTGTATTGGCTTGCTGTTGTGATGACAATGGAAATTTGAAAAAACAAAACCTGTTTACTATATTGTTTAAAGAGATCACCTTTTTGTAGTGAAAATAAGATTTATAGAAATGGATAATTTAACTCAAATGTATTGGTCAACACCAAACTACCATAATATTATATGGTTATTTTGGCTTAGAATGGCAGGATTACATCCGACATTCGTATTATAATGCAATGTGTTCTAAAATAAATTTAGGCATCAAAAGTTGTGCCCCTTGGATGAAACCGTATCACTAGAATGTACCAGTTGCAGATCTAGGTGTAGATTTGTGTTTACATACTCGGACACAGTAAAATTATCAGTGAAGAATGATATTACTTAGGTAACCAAAGTTGACATTGATATTTGTTTTTTTTAGGGGGATTTGCAGCATTATATTAAAATTGTAACTGCTGTTGCACTTCATTCCATTGTTTATCAAAACAAATATTAAAGTCTAAAAGAAAAGATTTAAAAATGGATTTTGACCATGAAAAGGTTGTGATTAAACGGTTAGAAAGTAAGAAATTACTGTGCTGTACAGTATTTAGAATACAGTACAGAACAGATTTAATGTCATTAATATGCTAGGTAGGCTGTTGAAATAGACTGTGAAGTAATTTGTTTCGTTTTATTGAATGTTATTGTTGTTAAAATTTCATCAGACTTCCTGGAAACTTGCACATAATATATTAAAAATGGAATAATAAAAATTGTGCACATGTATTTGTGTGAATGTGAAGTTGAAGAGTATTATGAATGTAAAAATGAAATCTATTTTGCAACACATTTGGATAAATTAGTGATGCAGTGTGTATCCCAGTGCTGTTGTATTACGTTAATAAGAAATTAAAAGTTTGAATACATAATGTGTTTGTTTTGTTATGGTATTGAAACAAATGTTGATTACTTTTGATGGTTTATTTAGTAATTATTTGTCCAAAAACAAGTGCTTTATTAAAAAAGATTAAAACTTTCCAGATTTATCTGGAATTGAGGATTTTAATCATCGGTACAGTGTTTGTGTTTTCCACGGTCCAAAATTGTCCATATTCTGTCCAAAACTTATGATATAGTTTTGGCCGATTGTTGGTACATTCTGAATTGAGAGCCTCAGTTTTAGAGCATTGTGCAACCCAAACCCCTGGACCAATGTTGGTCCCCAACCACCAATATTAAAATGTTCAGATTTGTTTTTTTGTAAACCACTTTCATCTTTGTTGTTATTTGTGAATGTTAATTCTGCAGCTGATGTTTTCAATGTTGCATTCGGAATTTGAATTTGAATGCAGATTGTGTGTACATGACAAAAAAAAGCAGCATTTCACAACTTTGTGCCATACATATATGTACCAACATGACCATGTACAAGTTGTAGCATAATGATGGCTTTCAACATAGAGGCCACAAAACAAGTGGAAAGTGACATTTGGAAAATGTCCGTTTGACTTGCATTTAAGTCTTATCAGGACACATCTTCCTGTGGATAAATAATTTTCCCACTTTTGCTCAATATATATTTTTTTTTTTAACTGTGCACAGCTTGTATGCACAGGATACAAGCAAGTTATTTCTCCTTAAGTTTGACATTGATGGCCCTAAATATCACTTCAAAAATACATCACTGTTTATTCCACCAATTACAGATATTGTGATAATTAATCCTGGAACCAAAGCAGTTTTATATTATATCCACACACAATTTCAGAAAATGTTTTGTAAATTATAATTCAGATTTAAGGCTGTTCAGCAACTACGTAACCCTGGGTGATGGGGTATCGTGGGATACATTACGAATAATGTGGGAGGGAGTGGGTACTGGAAAAGAGCTGTGTAACATTTTAAAAACATGTCCAACTGAAAAATAAAATGCAGTCGGTCATTGCAA
This sequence comes from Gigantopelta aegis, assembly GCF_016097555.1. Lineage (NCBI taxonomy): Eukaryota > Metazoa > Mollusca > Gastropoda > Neomphalida > Peltospiridae > Gigantopelta > Gigantopelta aegis. The sequence goes on along the minus strand of NC_054704.1, from coordinate 40,431,341 downwards.
ATTTCCTCTTAAAACAAATTATTTCCTATTGGTATTGATAATTTATTACCAAACCCACATTAATACAAACAGAAAATCCTGGGTAATATTGGTTAAATTGGTCCTAATGACGGGGATAGCCGGGGGATTTTAGAGTGGTATGCTCTTGGGGGGTCAGGAGGTATGACAAATTACAATACTATACGTTTTCAATATCAAAACAAAACTACCACCAAGTAATGAGTACACTTTTTATTATTTTTATCACAGAATATCGAGATGGAATAATAATGTCACCCTTAACAATGTTTTCTGCAACCAACACCATTTTACTAGTTTATGAATGTTCAGTTACATCGCTTACAAGTGAAAAACTAAATGAAAGAAAAACAAACCAATCCATAGCTGATAGAACACCATCGACCTTTAAGCAAAAATAAAATTTACTACACTGTTATTTTTTTGAAAAAACTGAAGTAAACTATGGATATGAATAAAATCATGATTAATAAAACAGGGATAAAAATCTGGAAAATTTGCAAAGTATTTGGACGTTTACATGGATTGCAATGTATTCCAATATTTTTAAAGGATGTTCTTAACAATACATTCATTACATTTGTATTTATTGTATATAGATGTAAAAAAAAAAAAAAAAAATCTGAAAAGATTTTATAATAATAAAAATGTAATACGTCTTCCATTACAAATGTATTACACATAAAAAAAACCCCAAAGAATTCAAATAAAACAAATTAAATAATTGGGTCTCCTTTTAAACATTAGTTTCACATGTACGAGATACATGTAGCTCATTTCATGTTTTAAAAAATATCACATGTGCAGTAAAGAATGTTAAAATGATATCCTTTGGCAATGTATTATTCCAAAACGAGTCCTATCAAGAATAGAGGGGTAGATAATTACACAGGATTAGCAAGTACAAATATGCACACTCAAAAGAAAAAAGAAAATACACATTATCTTATTTCATAAATAAAATAAACCGCAACAAATAACTATGTACCAGTAGACTAATACTTTAAGAGAAACAACAATTACAAAGTGACGGCAATGACAATTAAAATCTTATTTTTTAATCAAATCACACAATGTTCTACAAAATTAACAAACTAATTGAATAATGAGTATTGCACATTCAAATAATATTTAAGAATGAAGAAACAGATTTTAGCTGGAGGAGAAACCGATGTATATATTACAAGAACATTTAAGATGCATTTATATGCAAAACAAACTTATTAACCAGTCAGAATATATTTCAAAGAAAATACAGTGCGCCCTGTCCAAACCAGCATCTGTATAATCCAGATTTTGGTGTAAACTGACACAATCATTCGTGTTCAGTGACCATAGCTAGTGTGTTCAACCCGGGACTGTGTATATTGTTTTATTTCTTCCGTCACCTTTGAATCCGGTTTAGACGAGAGCAAACTTATATAATAATATGTAAAAGTGTAAAATATTAGTATAATTTTTTTTTTTTAAAACAATTAATATTTTGTTTGACTAATAAAAATAAAAGCCAGTAGGATGTATTTTAATTTTGTTAACAAGTTCAAACCAGTCGTATAAAGCTAAAAAAAATTCACTTGTAAAGTTGTTTGCTTTTAAATGCAGTCACTGAAAAGACAGTGTATTACAGTTTGAATAAATATAACCAAAGGGCATGAAAAGTGTTGCAACTTTGTGACCTTTGTGTTACAGAACACATGCCAGGCGATAACAAAATTTAAGTCATTTTTTAATGTCTTCACTGAAATAAACTAGAACACAGCTGCTGTGAGCATCACATTGTTTTACCTGTTTTAAAACAACAAATAACTTTTACATTTCCACACTCTTGATAGGCACTGGTAGCCAGCACATTGCTTTAATATTGTATTTTATTATTAAACTAATGATTGCCAATAACTACCACTTTCAAAAAATATACTTTTTATCATTACAAAACACCAATGAGAAACAACACAACAAAACATTTCAATCCTAGCAATATAATGGGAGAACCCAAACATAACATGAGACAGACTTCGTAATGTTCCAGAAATTATTACATCATTGGGGGTGGGGTGGGGTGGTGCGGTGGAGGAGAGATGCGAGGTAACTCAATATTTTTTTTACATGTATGGTGGATTTTAAAGATTTTTTAGAATGGGGTATTATAAATAAAATGTTCTGTTTTTCATGATTGGTTGTATATTGTTTAATGTTATCCTAACAATGAAAAGCATTATAATTAACTCTGTTCAACTCCCACCACCGACCGACATGATCATAATAATTTTTGTAACAGCCATGAAGTCAAAATATACACAAAGTAATTTAGTTAACAAAATCATGGTAATAACATTCTCATTAAACAAGCTGTTTCAATATTTTAACACCACCAGTTATGGTGTAAACATGTAACAAAAACGAAAATAATTTACATATAAAGGAGTAGGTTAATTTTAAATGGTTCAATAGGCAGCAAGTTTGCACAGAATAATGTTTAATTGTACCAAAACCATATTTGTGTCCAATACTTGTTTCAACAGCTCACAGAAACGCTCATACAGAGCTACCTCATTATATTATTAATCTGTACTCCAAACATTCAGGGCCCACATTTTTAAAGCTATGTTATCGCTACGATATCGTAAAACCATTGTAGGCTATGGCATGCATTGTAGTGACATCATAACTTACGATTTTACGATATCATAGTGCTGAGATGGCATCGAAAATCTGTAACCAGATGGCTCACCTTAGGAATAAGTAAATGACAAAATGAAAACCCAACGAAACATATCGAGACCAGAACCACAATCTATTCCTTGAGTTTTTGGTTTGGGATTCAATAAAAATAACTCTTCAAAGACAATTCAGTGGGAGGGAATGGGCATTAATGTTCATACAAATGAATATTCTCAGTATTTTTTCTTTTTAGTACTTTCAAATCTGGTCTAGGGGCAAGAAAAGACACTGGCTGAACAAATAATTTAATAATGATGGCAAATAATCACCTATGAACCCCACTCCCTCCCCACTAAAAAATCCCATAATAACCAGTCTAACTATGAGGATAAATGATGTTGTATAAAACCAAATTATACAGATTCTCAACACATTATTTTATCAGATTAATGTTATTTTGCATAATTTATTAAAATTTCACATTTAAAGAAAAACTAGAAATTTCTGAAATTTATAAAAGCATTCCCTTTGAACAATACCTGATCTTCCATTTCTGCCATCATCATAAGTTATTAAATACATCACTGATAAAGCTGATTGAAAACAATTCTAAAAACACAAAAAGCCTGCTCTTGCTGCCATTCGTACATTTATATCAAATAATACAGCCGTCAACAAAATCAAGTCTTTATCTCCTCTTGGTTCCACCATATCCAGATGCAGTCCTTGTTCCACTGCTGGAATTGCTGCTGCTGCCACCACCCCACCCACTGCTGCTTCCACCTCCCCAGCTGCTCCCTCCTCCTCCCCAGCTGCTCCCTCCACTACCCCAGGTGCTGCCCGAGTTGCCGGAGAACCAAGAACCACCAGTGTTAGGTGTGTTGTAGTAGTTACGTCTGCCAGACCCCCAGCCAGTGCCAGCGTTGTTCTGGCCAAACAGGTATCCCAAGAGTCCTCCGGTTGCTGCTCCTGTCCAAAAGCCACCTCCAGTGGATGCCCCACCAGCAGCATGTGTTGCCGAGCCACAAGGTGGAGAGTATGCTCCTGAGGAAAAATAAAGAGACAAAAACAGTGAAATGTTTTACTTTTTATTGTATGGAGAATGTAGCCAACATAGAAAAAAGTAAGTTGGACAGTTTATTTGTTTTGAAAAAAAAAGATATCTGGCATTGTGTCAAACACATATTTTTCTTGTCATTAATTAATTAAAAATATTTTGCCTTTTAATGTACTGATATGGAGAATCTAACCAATATAGGAATAATTAAGGTAGATCAATTATTTGTTTTGAAAGCAAAGGTATCTGGCATTGAGTCACACACACATTTTCCTTGTCATTAAATAATGAATTAATTTGTTTTAATTATTATTCTTTTTTTATTCTAGGATAAAACTTAAACTTACATGTAGTATAATATTATAAATATATTACCAACAAAACGTTAAGCAACTTAAGGTTTTTCTCATAAATAATTTTTCCAGCTGTATGTTGACTTATTTTAACAATATATATAATAATATATCATACACACATGCCTGTAGCAAAACATTAGAAAATGTCAGTACAGTACAGTACCATAAATTGACTTTGTGATCCTACAGTGTATGTTCTTGGGGCCCATCTAGACTCAAATCTTTAATGACATCACATGCATGTAATTTCAGGGCTCAAACTTAATGACGGCACAGTCATTGAGATATAAAGTGCTGTGAGTCGGGAGCATCACTGACGGCACTTTTGTGCCACTGGATAAAAATTACTGCCATCAGTAAAACTCAACAACAGCAAAATGAATATATATATATATATATATATATAAAAATATATATTGTGTACATTATCTGCCAGTATTTAACATTTGTACACTTAAAATATGTCTACATGCAACAAAATAACCTTTCAGTCATATTTATTTCCTACAAAAGTCACTTTAACAAATATTACCCATGGCAATTTTGTTTTTTTAATGCCGTGGGTGACAAATTCTTAAGTTTTGAGCCCTGCAATTTGTATGATGTTCCCATGTTGTTAAAAGTCTGACTTGTCCGAATCTGGACTCTGAACATTTTCTAAGCACAGGCCCTAATGTAATTTGTAAACTTAATGTGAATGGAGGCACAACCCATAGGTCCCTCTCTACAGTAGTCATATTCTATATATGTAAGAGGCAGTTGAGATGGGGCAGGAGTCCACCACCCTAATAAGAATATACTGACCTTCTGACCCTGCTGTGTGTGTTTCTGATGTAAAATTTGGTTTAAATCCTGGAGGGGGTGGGGCTTGGGGTCCCTGTCCAAACTGGTCATGTTCTGCGTATAGAGGGGACAAAATATCCTTACACTTTAGATAAACCGGTTTAAGCTGCTATTAAAAGTAATATTCAAAAGTATCTACATAAGCTGTTCACAATTATCAAATGTATGAAGAATATCCTTACACTTTAGATAAACCGGTTTAAGCTGCTATTAAAAGTAATATTCAAAAGTATCTACATAAGCTGTTCACAATTATCAAATGTATGAAGAATGCCTATTTTTGCTACCCCTTTTAACAAATTACATTAAAAAAAAATGGTTGAGTTTGACATGGCTATTTTTGTTTTCAAATTGTTTTTGTTTTAAAAGCATACACTAGCAATAGTCCCCTCCTCCCTACAACCTACAGTATGTAGTTATGAAGGTGTTGATAATTGTAAATGGCCTCTTGCAGCTACAGTACTTGTACAGTATATAATACTCTTTAAACAGGCTAAACGTAAAATAAATTCACTACACTATTAAATCATTTCAACTATAGGCAGAGTTATACACATGCTGATCATAATACTACCGTACCGGTTACTGTAATGTGTATTCACCAATTGTTGGAGAATTTGAAGATCTTTTTTATTTATAACAATTTGCCAGATATATTTATCTGTTTTCTTTCACAACATAAAAAACATTGAAATCTAATTTTATCTATTTTGTTAATTTCTGGAGCTCGTCTCTTATTGTAAAATCTGTATATAAATATGCTGATCTGTTTTCATGTCAGTTTTAAGATAGATGTATTGTCACCTTAAATGAGCTACAGATACCTGATACTATATAGTGCAACTTTCTCTGCAGCAGTTACATGAAATTAATGAATTTATTCATAATGGTGATTGCATGTATATACAATGTATATATAATGCAATGATTACTATTTTTGTCAACTTATCATTACAATTATGATAGCTAACTCTTGTGACCTATTTGTTTATGGACCTGCTGGGCCCATGGTTATAAACCTTTTAGTGTCTACAGTCAAATCTTTAATGATGTCACATTGTGCGGCATTGCCATGATGTTAAAGGTTAAAAATATTAAAAACTTAAGTTTAAGACTTTAAAATTTTTATAAGTTACTATGGCTGCTTAATACAGGTATTTTATCTTGCTTAATTCAATTTAGGCCACTGCTAGTTATCTCATATGACATATAATACATGTAAAATAAGGTATAGTCATTAGGGAAGAAAAGAAGTGACTGCTTTAAGACAGGTGATCACTATTTGGAACAGGTTTGACTATTGGCCTTAATCAAGTGTGGGATTGATGTAGTCTGGAGGGGAGAGGTTTGGGAGTCTGTACCATCATTTTCTGTGTATGGGTGAATGGGGAGAGTGGGGTGGGAGATGCACACCATCTTAATAAAGATACACTGACCAAGTGATCCTGCAGTGTTCTAGATCTAATCAAGTTCTGTGTATAGAGGGGAGTGGGGTGGGAGATGTACACCACCCATAACATAGAAATACTGAACTTGTGATACTCCAATGTGTATTCTTGATGTGAAGTCTGGATTAAATCCTGGAGAAGTAGGGGCCACAGCTCTCTATCGGTAATGAAAATGCAGGGCTTCTAGATCTAATCAAGTTCTGTGTATAGAGGGGAGTGGGATGGGAGATGTACACCACCCATAACACAGATATACTGAACTTGTGATACTCCAATGTGTATTCTTGATGTGAAGTCTGGATTAAATCCTGGAGAAGTAGGGGCCACAGCTCTCTATCGGTAATGAAAATGCAGGGCTTCTAGATCTAATCAAGTTCTGTGTATAGAGGGGAGTGGGGTGGGAGATGTACACCACCCATAACACAGATATACTGAACTTGTGATACTCCAATGTGTATTCTTGGTGTGAAGTCTGGATTAAATCCTGGAGAAGTAGGGGCCACAGCTCTCTATCGATAATGAAAATGCAGGGCTTCTAGAATTTTTATAAAATCCACCAGCCATGGGATCAGTGATTTTAAAAATGTACTAGCCACAATTAAAAATTCACTAGCCCTCTAAGTTAATACAATTTTACTAATAGTAATAATCAGATGTCACCTAAAGAGGGATATAGAACTTTGTACATTGGGGGGGGTTGGGGGGGTGGGTGGGGGTGCAGGAAATAGATGAAATGATATATTTGACAACTTTGTCACTACTCAGGCATGAATATCAGTTATGTACTAGCCCAATATTGAATATCACTAGCGGAGAGTGGGGCTACCATAATTTGGAAGCCCTGGTAATGTTTTTATACATAAAGAGGCGGTGGAGAGCATCAACCTAATAAATAATGTTATACTAACCTTGACCCTGCAGTGTGTGTGATGTGAAGTCGGGTTTAAATTCTGGCGGAGGGGCTCGGGGTCCCTGCTGTGCTGATCCTTCAGTTCCGAGTGGTTAGGGTTTTATATCACCCGCGGTGTTGGTTTCCAAGGATGCAGACACCCTAATAATGTTACGACTAAAATGACTACCACAACAATCCTGATGTGAAACCAAATTTTAAATTGCTGAAATAGGTAAGGGCTCGGGGTCCCCACCACAATTTGATCAAATAACCTGTATGAGGGGGTTTTATCACCCGCTTTTAACTTGGTTTCCATTGACTTGCATTATGTCTTGTATACGACATAAAATACATAGCAAAGTTGTTGTTTTTATGTCCCCATGCATACCACCAAATATAAAATAAAAAAAAACAGGTAAAAGCCAAAGCAAATGTTCTTACACCACAATTTTCACAAAAAACCTAAATGACCAGTATTTGTCATAGGATTTTAACTTAACAAGTACATATACATTAAATTATGAAATTCTGATTCTTTAAAAACTTACATAGCCATGTGGTAGTTTTATGTCAGGAACTGCATGCGTGTTATAGACAAAAACCTTTTTAAACAGTAAAACCAAAGAAGATGTTCTTAAGTGGTAAACTGCTTGCTTGAGGCATCAAGTATCTGTAATAGGATTGATCCTTGTATGTGGGTCCACTGGGATATTTCTTGTTCCATCCAGTGTGTCACGACTGGTATATCAAAGGCCATGGTATGGGCTATCCTGTCTATAGGATGGTGCATATAAAAGATCCCTTACTACAAATGGAAAAATGTAGCGGGTTTCCTAAGACTATATGTCAAAATTACCAAATGTTTGACATCCAATAGCCATTGATTAATAAATCAATACGCTCTAGTGGTGTCATCAAACAAAACAAACAAAGTAGGCCAAAAGAAATATGTGATGCTAAGAAAAAATATGGTTTGCTAAAAATAAGACACAATGGTTTGAAGGGAGGACTTGGGATGGTGTGTAGAAGAATTTTTTTTTTAGAACCCCTGAGATATATTTTACAGTGGGTTATGGAATAAGAACCCCAAACATTTTGTATACCCATCACCTACAAAATAAAATTCAATTTAAACCAAGTATGTGATGGAAACCAATTGCAGTCGACCCATCCCACAAAAAATATATATCGACTATAGTGTCTTTTGTTTCCCCCCATGCAATACCTTCTGAGACAGCCCTAATCAAAACCAGTATCTTAGAACACATTACCTGTGATGACCATCAGAGTAATGAGTCTTCTTATGATGGTAGCTGTGATGCTGGTTACCTTGGTAACCACTCTGCTGCTTCTGGTAGCCACTCTGCTGCTTCTGGTAGCCTTCCTTGGTGTATTCAAGAGTGTATTCCAACTGATAGAAAGATAGAGGGGTACGCTAGTTTAATGTCACTTTATGACAGTGTATCACCGTCAAACACACATATTAATATCAAACATACGTATTAATTACTAACAGGTGAAACTTTGTCAAGAAACTTTTCAAAAGACAGGACAGCACATTAATAACCTTGAGATATGCTAGACATGTTGTTATGGCAGGTTAAAGGCAATTACAGACTTGCAAAATGTTTTTAAGCCCCCTTCTTTCATGTATCATGTACACCTTTTTTATTCATCATAACGCCACCACTTCCAAAAAAACATGCATACTAAATGTTAATCGTCTACACTCATAAATATACTGGATACAATTAGCAGGCTGGAAACGTGAACATTTTCCACAAGACTTAACTGAATTAAAGTTTATTGACAAAATATTTTAAGCAAACTTGATGTTTAAAACTATGATTGAATAGGACTTGCATTATAACACTGATACATTAGTGAAAGTGTACCCAGGATTTTATCCAGAATATTTCATCAGGGTCCCATGTCTGACAGGATTGGATAACAGCAATATTTTATCATAATTGGGTTAGATTTTTTCTTATGGCCATTGAAGGATTTTTCATTAGGGTCCCATGTCTCACAGGATTGGGTTAGGTTTTTTTTTAAGGCCACTGCAATGCACCATTATTAAATTAATGTTTCAGAACAGACCCAATTACTAAAATATTTACCCATCAAATTGGGAATTTTCAGTGCCATTTGCAGGTCAGGTCATAGGTTTTTAACATGCACATTCAGATCAAGGTGGTGTAGCGCACGCCTGTCATGGGCACAGGTGTCAGCTTACACCAGCTTCTTCATTTAGGATAGCAGAGCCATTTGCTTTTGGCAAGGGGCCTATATCTCGGACTAAAAAATGCCTGGATAAAAGCCTGGTGTATGTACTCCGTTAGAGAACCTCATTTCCTCCCTTCTACAGTACACTCTTCTTTGTACACGATGTCTCGGCCATCTTCCTTCTGGCTAACATACTTTATGGAGGACCACATAGTTCACATACAAAGGGAAATAACTCTTGATATACTTACCCCACATGATCCTCGCAGAATGAATGGGTCATTTGGGTAATCATAGCCTTCACATGTGACCTCAACCTTTCCAAACCGGTATTCATTGTCCATATCAGTCTTACATTCCCACTGGTTAAAAATTAATTAAAACAATTTAGCATTAATAATAATAATAATTGGGTAACAAAATTAGACTATGGACAGTAGCAAGTTTAAAGCCCAAGGTAAAGCAAAAAAGCACTTGTTTCATGTTACGATTCACATGCTAAAAAAAGAAAATAGGGTCAGTAAGTAGTAAAACAGACATGAATAAATAATGAGGAAATAGAAAATAGTTTCTTTTCATGTGCATTCAATGTCCTTCTGATTGTGGCACAAATCTGTAAGTCTATAAATTTGTGGTACAAATTATCTTTATTACTAGCTTCAGAAAAAATGCCAGTTATTGAAACTGAACTAACCTGTGTGTCGTAGCCATCAAATCCTCTGTTGTAGCACTGTACTGTGAGAGGTATGTAGGCATTCTGTGCACTTCCACCAACACATTTCAGCTGAAGTATAAACATATTGTTTTCAAGTTAATCTTAAATTAGTTAAATTAACATTTACTCAATTTGAAATTCAAATTGTAATTCATCAAAAAACATAAATATTAATGATACACATATAAAGTATTGATGATTCAAGTGGTAAAATTTCAAGATAAAATTACCACAAGACCAAAAGCTTGCAGTGACAAAAAATAAATTTCTTCAAAATTTACAGGAAACTATGAACTGTATTCAAAAACAAAGACTAGAATTCTTAATATAAGCCGGCAACTGGTAAATTTAGTTGACTACTGCAATTTCAATATCAATCGCATTTTAAGTCGGGGAACATTTTGTCAGTATTGCGTCACAATTCACTATGCAAGTTTCAGATATCGCTACATAATTTTAAACATTAAACAGTAGTTGCTAATCCATTTTCAATTGAATAGAAATATCGCTAATTAAGATTTTGAAAACAAAATGTTCCCTGTAAGTTACTGATTAACTGCATTGTTTAAAAAGGTAGCCATCTAATTTGAATAAGCCTCTTACAATGCTTTGAAACATAATGAATACCCTGATAGGGGTAATGATTATTATCCAGAAAAAAACGAAAGGTAGTAAAAAAATTAAAAGACTTAAAAATTAATTTTAAATCAACAATCACCACTTTCATACTTTTTCAAGGTTTCTCAAACAATGCAATGTGCATGGTCATAAAATTTTTAAATGATAACAATAAAAGCTTTTTAAAAAAAAAAAATTTTTTAATCATACCTGTGGAACTGGACTGGATCGTCGACCGGTGGTCATGCGGTCACTGTAAAGTGTAAGAACTTTGAGATCTTCAAGCAGAATTCTGTCCTGATCATTGTAGATACCTAAAAAATATTATACAAATTCTCCATCAAACTCTAGTGTTCGGAATCAGTTAAAATTTTAACATTGATAACATTTTTTAACATTTTGTGCCAAATGCCCAGATAAAGGTATTACGGTTTTGTTGTTCAGATTACCTTGGATGTTCCATCAATTGCCTTAAAACCTGTATTAGAAAAGAAGCTTTAGCCTATGAGAGTAATTTATAAAGATTCTTTTTTTAATTTACACTGAACTTGTTTTCCAAAAATATGTTATTTGAGATGGTATGGGTTTAAAACTTAATAAATTCATGTTTTATATGAATTTATCTTCATTCATTATGAAACAAATCTAGTGTCCTGCCATAAAATAACTTGAAGGTATGTAAATGTCCCTACCATGTGGTTATGGGTCTCAAATATTGTGAAATTGGACAGTGCATTAATTTTATATACTTTGACTCATTTTAAACAACTATAATCTATATAACAAAAATGTGTAATGTATCCATTAATTTCCAAGATTTTAGAGTACATAATTTTACCCTGTCATTGGAACATCACTATTAAACTCCACTTCAAAACACTCAGTAAGTGCCCCCCCCCCCCCCCCCCACCCCACCCCAAATTCTTTTTAAAAATATCTACATTTCCATTCTAAGAGATACATTGTATCTCTGCAAACTATTTCGATATACAATGTACTTCAAATTTGTCACTATTAAAATTGAGCTGCAATTCCAAAAAATATATACATGTACATATATTTTATGACAATTACCTGATGTGCACCCAACCAGACACAAAAGAATAATCAAAGATTTCATTTTCCCTGCTAAGCTTGAGTCAATGATTAACTGAAAAAAAAAAGTAGAAAAGAAACATAAAATATTTAATGTAAATAAAAAAGGTTACATGTCATAACAAGTAAATATTAAAATAAAATATTGTTACACATACCAAGTCAGGGCTAGATCTGGCACTCGCCAAATTCGACAATTGTGAATTTCAAAAACAACTGGAGAATTTTATTTTAATTTGGCAAAAGTAATTTTATGAAATAATTGATATTTATTACAAAATAACTGGGTTTCTGCAATTTTTAAAGTTTGATAGAAAATTTTGCCCCAAAGCTAAACCTGCAAGTATTAAATATCTTTAAAACTAACAACATATATGTGTTGCTACATGTATCATTGATCCATCCACAATGTAATTTAAGAAACATAAACTAAAATGATTTTTTTCTTTCTGTCAAAGTTTATTTATTGTAGAGTTCAACGGTACTTATCAAGTTATGTGTGAATACCCAAAATATATGGATTAAATATTTGATTAGTTTCTCTCATGCCATGACGGTTTAGGGCTACATATTCAAAGTTTCTGTGACTGTAAGTACTACAGCCTATAAACCCTCTAGTACTTATTGTAATTTCAGGACTTAAGGTTTGACTTTATCAGAACCAGATATTGAAATTGACCACAATACATCAATGTCACTTATATGAACCTGTACATAAACATGTATAGTAATATCAAATACAAATGATGTCCACTGGAACAAAAATATTGTAATAGAAATATTTCAAATTATTTAATATTGGTCCACTAAAACACATGGATCCTGTATTGTAAAGTCAAGTGAACATTGTATTATCCTGGAGTAATCAATAGTTTCGCACATAAAAACAAACAGTAAAGTAAATGTGTAACCAAAAAGCAATAAAATAAATACTATTTACTTAAATTTTTGGTATATAGTGAGCATTATTTGTTATTCATATCTAATGTCAAATTCAACTGCCAAAACAAGTTTTAAAATAAGATCACACACTTTTTTCATACAGCATACAATGAAACAAATTATCACACATCATGAACCTATCACATGTTTGATAATTCCAATGTCTGGATTCTTATATTTGGTGTTAGAGAAAATTGACTTTTTTAATGATGTAAAAAGAAATGCTGTTCATTTTGGACATAATTGTTTGTTGATAAATGTGATGTCATTTAGGAGATAACCATATGGAGTTTTTAGATTTGCAGGTGTTATTGTCTATTTGATCCTGCAAATGTCTTTTTTGTCCCGAAGGCGTTAGCCTGAGGTAAAAAATTAAACATTTGCGGGCATCAAATAGACAATAACACCCGCAAATCTAAAAACTCCATATGGTTATGTCCATTGTAAACTGAATCGTTTTTCTACAGAACTAACTGTATATTTGGCATTTCTTGAAAAAATACCTGGCTACAATCTAACTGTAGACCCTTGAATCGTCAACTTTGCTTGTTCCAATTGCTAATGACATCACCTTTAACGACGTCATTAGCTTTCCAGGTGTTATTGTCTATTTGATCCCGGAAAAATAATGTAATTAACCAATCACAATACAGAACACACTCGCAGTCAGTTTACAATCGTTTGTGAATGCTTGTAATGTGGAGAAAAAATGGTAGGTGCTGAACTACTGAATCATTGTGCCCGACTATTGTATTGAAGGAAGGAAATGTTTTATTTAACGACGCACTCAACACATTTTATTTACGGTTATATGGTGTCAGACATATGGTTACGGACCACACAGATATTGAGAGAGGAAACCTGCTGTCACCACTTCATGGGCTACTCTTTTCGATAAGCAGCAAGGAATCTTTTATATGCACCATCCTACAGACAGGGTAGCACATACCATGGTCATTGATATACCAGTCGTGGTGCACTGGCTGGAACAAGAAATAGCCCAATGGGCCCACCGACAGGGATCAATCCCACACCAAACACGCATCAAGGGAGCGATGTACCACAGAGCTACGTCCCGTCCCCGACTATTGTATTGATTACACCACAACACTGGTAACTTCATATTCAAAATACATACATGTTGATGTCACTTAAATGTAATGGGTTTTTTCGAATGTATTTTAATTGTAGTTTCATTGCACCTGATGAAAATTAAAAAGTTAGCATTAATAGTCCCTTGATTAGCGGTTTATAAACCAAACTTACCAGTTTAGCTAGCCCGAGTACTCTGAATGTAAGAGAGCTAGACGGACACTTGGACATAAACACGCTCTCATTACAGTCAGAGACCAACCTATGTCTTTTTTTGGCAATTCCTGACTACCAAACGGTAGGCAACGAGTCCCGCTCTAATACCACAACAATCCTATGTTTGACATCAAATACCTTTACATCAATCATTTTCGAGTTAAGTGATATAAAAAAATCCACATATTAATCACTAATACACTTACTACAGAAAGAAACCCGACAGCACCCACATTCAGCTACGCTTCGTGACACTCCGTCGCATATCAAGCGAAATTACAACATGGAAGAGTTGGCTAATGCCGTTTTGGATGAATTTGGATTTCATTACGTCATTAAACCAAAACAATTGCACATTATTGATTCCATTTTGAATTTGAAGGATACATTTGGGGTGTTATCGACAGAATACGGCAAAAGTATGTGCTACGTACTGCCTCCTCTTATGAGATGACCCCTGTAACTGCTGCACAAGGCGGAATCGCCCAGTCTCGAAATAGATCGCCGAGCTTTGCAATTGTTGCGACGGAGTGTCACGAAGCGTAGCTGAATGTGGGTGCTGTCGGGTTTCTTTCTGTAGTAAGTGTATTAGTGATTAATATGTGGATTTTTTTGTATCACTTAACTCGAAAATGATTGATGTAAAGGTATTTGACGTCAAACATAGGATTGTTGTGGTATTAGAGCGGGACTCGTTGCCTACCGTTTGGTAGTCAGGAATTGCCAAAAAAAGACATAGGTTGATCTCTGACTGTAATGAGAGCGTGTTTATGTCCAAATGTCCGTCTAGCTCTCTTACAGTCAGAGTACTCGGGCTACAGTTTAGCTAACCATTTTAATTACAATATCTTAGTTGAAAGTTAACATGCCATATCATAGATTTTTTTAAATCCAACAAAAACAAATTTCAAGGTCTAACGAAAGCGAAACTAGCCTAAAACGAACGTTTTTACTTTTACCCTTTTTCAAGTTTTTGCCTACCATGAAAAGACGAAAACAACCCTGCAAATCGCTTCCTCGTTTGATACTCTATCTAAGATCACTGAATTCGTTGGACTTCTGCTTTAACTAATAAAACTAAACTGATATACAGATAATTCTGATGTAAGAAATATGTTAACAAAAGCAAAATTACAACATTATCTTCCTGTTCAGAACCAATCAAACATTGACCAGTTTCACAAAGTTTGACTCATCAAAATGTCAAATCCGGTGTTATAGACCGAACTTGTAGTAATATTACGCTGTATGAAAACAAATGTAGAAAACCGGTATACAATCAAAGTGTCCTTCCGATGGCCTTCGGGTTTATGTTTGTTGCATAGTAAACCGTTTAAATCATTCATTTATGGCAGGTTTAAATTACCCCCGACCAAAAACCAAATATTACAGCATTTATGACAAACCAGACAATGATGACTGCATGAAGAAAGTTTGCTATGGCACAGTCTATGGAGGTTTATTTGGTAAGTTGTACCTTTCTCAGTTGAGGCTAAGATCCAAAACACACCGAAGCTGAGTTTAGTGTATTTTGACGTATGCGTCTGTAACTGTTACGTGTTTTCAATAATGATAATTATACTTTAATTGGTATTGTCAACGTCCCAAACTGTGTTATGGTTCGCGCAATCAACATACGATTTGTTGTCTCCTTGGTTTTTCATTAAAAATAAAGTTTAAAAAGTAAGTACCAAAATACAAAACTTTACAAACCCCTAAAATCATTGTTTTTGTTTATTCCTTAAAGGTAGGGGACAATTAAGGCATTTGGCCTGGTATGCATATTCAACGATATATACTGCACATTATTGCATAATATCAACAAGTATAATCATATAGTTAATTAATAAAACGGATAAATGTGACGGCTATTATATATAACTGGCACAGCCATTTTGTACCATCCCAGTGAATACGCCCTCTTGCGAGCTGGTGGTTACGTAATACCTAACGTGTCACATCAGGAATTAGTCTTCGAACTGAAGAAACAAAACATACCTGATTTTTGCAGATGCATCGCAATGTTCTGTAATTATATCCATCCTAGTAAGCCAGTACCAATTATATATTATTTTTCAATACAAAATAAACCACCATTGTCAAAGTGTTGAAATAACTATTATGTTTCGTTCATAAATTAACCCACGTACTGAAACAATAAATTGAATAATCGGAGTGTTTTCTTGGTTAATTGGTCTTTTCTTTCCATGGCCTTTCTGTGGTTCCTGATTGGCAGGTGTATATTCAGACGGTCCCCAGACACACTAAAAAGACATGCCTCTTTTATGAAGATCACAGGGTATTGTGTGATAACAGCACGGATACACCTCAAATCGTAATGGACATTACCAACCGCCCTGCTTTCTTACTGTAAGTAATTCTGTAAAACCCTTGATTAAGTAGGCTTTCCCATCTAAAATCACAAAACTGACCAATTACGTCGTCCCAAAGAAAAGAAAAGTATCACTTGGGTATCGTGAGTGGTAGTTTTTGCTCGAACGTGCCCTACCAATAAGCCGCCTAATAGTATGCATTTTTTCTTTGGATTTATTTTTAAAGAAAAATACTATAACTCCATTTCGTTCTGTTGATGTATACCTGAAATATATTTAGTTAAATAGTTGGGCAATTCCACGGTAACGGAATTACGAGTTGGAGAGATATTTCAGGCATTAAACTCAGCTAGTCCACATAAGAAAAATTAGCATAATGGTGTAACTATGTAATACACTAGTACTGCATTAGTGCTTGTTTATGGACAGAACTGAGACTCTCTACTGCAAGGTGTAGTGCATGAGTACTTAATTAAAGTTTGGTAACGGAATTACGTAAAAACGGACACCATTTTTACGGGCACCGCAAAACATCAACAAACTTTGTGAAGTATGATGAAATAATTATTTATCTTCATGATGGAATGATGACCTAATGACTTGTGATTAACAAAATAGAAATTATATTACATATTATCTTTTCATAATTTTGTTGTACAACATTGAATGCCGGTAACGGAATTACACAGTTCGGTAACGGAATTACCGCTCTGAATTTACTTTTGAAAAACAATATTTATTTACTTTAAATTTGATTTGTAAATATGTTGCATAATTTTATGAGTTAAATAATAATTCAGTATACTTGTTTTAAGCATTCATATTAATATTTCAAATGATAACTAGTTTCAATATCAGTAACATGTACACGTACATGTATATGAGTGGAGATTTAAACTGTGTACATACTAGTATTACATAGTAAATGTTTAAAATGTTTGACAACAATTGAAAAAAATTCTTGAACATTGACATTGTTAATAACAAAGATAATGACACCAGGTCAGAGGAACACAGGCCAATTAAAATTATATAAACTGACCGTCAAACATCTAGATTGTATTATGGTAAGTGAAAGATATTATGCCTAATAATAAAATTCCTCATCTATCTGAGGTTATGGTAACATACATGACAACATTCAAAACACCAGTATTTTCTTTTTTAGCCAACCAAACATGCCATCTTTCCATTTTAAGAATTTTACTCAGATTAGATTTCCTTGTGAAACAGCATTAATACTATAAAACGGTTGCTTTCTTTTTGTCCATTTTATACATTTAAAAGCATAATGTTGGTAATTAGAATGATACTTTCCATTTTCTGGATATCCTGTCATTTAAATATAAATTATTAAATACAGTCAATAATTGCCTTTGGATAAAGTAAAATTAAAGTTTGCTTCAAGTAAATATGTTATGTTACATTTCCACTTTCTGGACCCTATATATCTTTAAAGATATGTATAGAGCTTGAAATAGTGGCCTGTAAAAAGTGAAAAGAAGTCTATTTTTAAATCTTTCAAGTGAAATAAACATTCACCTGCTAAAATTAACTAAAAATTGCATCGTTTTTCAAAAAACAGATATACATATGATCATCTCATCTTCTATATTTAGCTGAGGTCGAGCTCATAATTCTGTTACATTTTAATTTTATAATGCTCTGAGTAGTTTAAGAGGTCTTAATTTTCCACACATTGTCCAAAACCCAACATTCATGTTGTGTTGTCTTATTTCCAGCAGGCCATTTTTGTTTCACAGCAGGCCATATTTCTTTTAGCCTGCTATTTAAAAAAATTATAATGGCAGGCCATATTTTACTTCATATTTCGAGCCCCGATATAATTCTAGTAGGTTTCGATTATAACTTGAATTTTGTCATGGATTTGCAGAAGTTTAGTCATCATAATGAAGCTTTTAAGTAGTACTGTTTGGTTAAAGTGTATCAGATTTCCTTAATTTCTATATTGTTAATGGATGACATTTATATTTGCTATGGGTGTTCCGCAAAAAGGCCCCTGCGCGTGCTGTAACCTCATCGTGGTGCATTCTCTTTGGAAGCCAATACAGCACTAGTAAAATTCGGTGTCCGTAAAATTCATATTTTGCACAGTTTTTTACAAAACCTTGAATTTTTATATTGATGTTACATCTTCCATTATTTATTTGCATTACATAGTTTCACCCAATTGATGTATTTTTCGTGCTGGGGTGTCGTTAAACATTCATTCATTCATTCATTATATTTGGAGCCACTACTAGTAGTTATCATTTTTAAAAAAGATTTTGTTACATACTTGTGTAGGTATTATATGTATTTTAGCACTGTGTGTTTATTAAAGTGTTTCTTAACAATATACCAAAGACGGTAACGGAATTACAAACCTATGGTAACGGAATTACATATGTTTAGAGCTATATAATTTTACTAATAATGTATGAATTTGAAAGTAAATGTGTCTGATTATGTTAATTAACATATACTCAGAGAATATGAGTCGATTCCTTGATTACATATAAATGAATAATACAATCTAATTTTTTGTTTGTTTTCGATAACGGAATTACAAACTGATTCAATGTTTTCTAATTTCTCCTAAATGTAATTTTTTTTTTTTTTTCATTAAAGTGGATTATGAAGTGTAGTACTTTGTTAGTGGTAAAACAAAAACACTAATAAAAAGAATATTACCTTCAATTACATGGCTGCTGTACATAAATTCATAGTGTGTATTATGGAAGTGTCATATTTTTAGTGTGACGGTATCCTCATAAAATAGCTTAAGTCAAACACATGCATTTATTTTACAATATTTTACTTATCAGATTTGGATTCTCCAGACATTTTTACATTAAAAACAATCTTAATATATAAGGAATAACATGATTTGATTTTTTCACTCCATGTCGACTTTAGCGTGGAATTGACCAGTTTATTATACTATCAAGTCATTTATGTTGTTTTACAAGTCAGGTTGATGAAAGCGAAGCGCCTTGTCATAAATTAGAGTGTTTGTTTACACTGTGCGTAGAGAAGATGGACAAGCTGACATCACTTCGCCCCAAGCTATACCACCGGACGTCACAAAAACAAAACAAAATGGCTGCCCCCAGTTAGCAGGAATAATCATGTTTTTTTATTAATTCTAAAATTACGCGTTTTTCATTTGTTAAAGTGTCAGTATGTGTTGGTGGTCCGGGTATGCATCTTTCCAACACATAAGGCTCTTGTTTGAGTTGACTCTACCTTTAAAATTATTGATATTGGGTCCACTTGACTTGTAGTAGAGCAGGGCGGTATACCGTATATATATTTATCATTCTGTATCAGTATCATGTCAATACCAATTTACCATACCAAGCAAATCGTAAAATACTGAAATGTCAGTATTGAAAAATGTTTCCAGTCATTTAGTAAAGCACTAACAATATATCTGACGAATGCAAAATAGCTGAAAAGAAAGTGGATGGATATCGTTATATATTCCTCAGAAAAACAGGTGACAGGCATGGCAGAGCTGGGGTGGGGAGTGTGGCTCTGAATCAAAAATATTATTGGTAGTAAATCTTAACGCAGAGATTAATTTTACTTGTAGAATGCAGGAAATTGCCAGTTGGTTGGGGGGCACGGCAAATGTTGCCTTTGGTTTTATAAAAAAAATTAGGGCACCAATGCATGTTGGAGGGGCACCAAGGTAAACTTTTCCTTCAAAAGAGCGGCACATAGGCAACTTACTTTCAGTTTCTATCAAGTTTCTCGGACAAAAATTATTTCACTTTATGGCCTTGGACTCTAGCCTATGCAGTTTGTTTGATACCGATGCCTTTTAATAATTAAAGTAGAAATGTGATAGACAGCTGTGTTTAAACTTTATACCAACCTGTACAGTATAGTAAAGAATTACACCCACTTAACTAGTGTATTACACTTGTATTTTAAGTTCTATATATCAAATAGTATTCACAAAGAAGGATTATGTATTATAATTACTTATAAAAGAAAATCAAAGTACAACATAACTATATTTTATGAGACATGAAGTGCCTAATATTATTTATAATATGATAATAGTAAATACATGTACAGGTAGGCATATCCTCATGTCTTAACACTTAAGTTGTAGATTGGGGCGGGATGTAGCCCGGTGGTAAAGCATACGCCTGATGCGTGGTCAAGTCTAGGTTCAATCCCCGTTGGTGGGTCCAATTGGGCTCTCTCTCATTCCAGCCAGTCCACCAAGACTGGTATAACAAAGGCTGTGGTATGTGCTACCCTGTCTGACATACTGTGCATAGAAAAGATCCCTTGCTACAAATGAAAAAATGTAGCAGGTTTCCTCTGACTCTGTGTGTGTGTGTGTGGGGGGGGGGGGGGTGTGTGCACCAGCCAAATGGGTTTTTTATATGTATATAGAGTAGGGAAAAAAGTACATTTTCGTCCTCAATCAATGAAATGTAAATTTGACTTGTGCCGTAAGTTTAGCCAACGAACATTTTGCTAACGTTCGCAAACAAATAGATTGGTTCTCAAAGTGGTAATTCTGTTTACTGTGTAGCTTAAAAATTCAGTCTGTGGAATGTTAGCAACAAGCGGTTGACTGAACTTACAACTGGTGTTCTGATCACAAATGCTGCACATGATTCTGACGTGCTCGAATGTGTTATTATTGATTAATATATTTGAGGATGAGAGCAGTATTCAAATGTAAATAAACAATGAATAATAATATGTAAGTCACAAAAAATATATTTATAAATGCCGTTAACTTTAAACTGCTGTAAATAACATTATTTCTTATTGGCATTTTAGCATCTTTTGTCTTAGATCCAAGTATAACCAAGCTTTCTCTTGGTGCGTCAACAAGCAAGCCGAATTCGCTAGATGTGATTTTTCAAAAATAAGACCTATGTCTTTCCACAAAGTCAACCAACAGACAATGATTGCTTTTCTGAGCTAATTTTGGGAAATGGGGGGGGGGGGGGGGCATGCAGCCACCCTCCTTTAATTTTTACCCAATGAGAATTGATATATGTACATATATATGTATTAGCAGGCATCTGAAAATTGGGAGAACAATAGTTTCGTTGCACGCTGTTCGCATAAGTATAGTTTGTGTAACCCATTTTTCATTTGCGTATTGAATTTGTGATATTATTTACATGGTCATGACGGGTTACGTAAAAATTAAAGGGGTTACCTGAATTTGTTTTTGCGTAACCCATAAATGGTTTATGCAAATGTTCAATTCTCAGAGGCTTGTATATAAGTAATTGTTATAAAACAGTTTAGAATGTTTGTAATCAACTCTGATTGTAATAATAGTAATAATCTTTATTTAAAGAAGGTTACACAAATAGTAGTACACTAATCTCCCTTGTGGCCTTCTGTCTATTGATTGTACAAGCCCTGCAATTAAGAGAATGTCCATGGCAAAAAAATATGCCATTGAAAAAACCCTAAATGTAGTCCAAGGCAAAAAATTGCCGTGGAGAATTAAAATTGCTGATTGCTGTGGACAATTGCAGGGGTTGTTGTAGTGTGAACTGCTGAAGTGAATTTACCTCTCCACCCTGACCCTATATCCAGCATCTACATACGTCAATGTATGACCAAAGACCATCTAACCAACAGTTAACCTTTAATCCCTGTCAAGGACTCATTGACAGTCATCCCATATAGCTGAGGTGTGTTCCCAAGATACTGTGCTTGAATCATACATGGATATAATTAAGCACAAACATCTGAAGTTAACATGAAATGAGGAATCTAAACGTGCATGTACTTTTATGAGCATGTTATTGTTATATGTAACGACAGCCATTAAATGTTGTCAGATATACATGTATCTATGTTCTAGCCATTCTAAGTGCAATGACTTTATATTAACAGGTACGTTTGTGTCCGTGTTCGATACATTGGGCTACTCAAGACCAGGCACTATGGTTGGTGCGGCCCAGCGATGTGGATTCCATACCTCTCTGTTTGGTATGTAATAAAATCTAATATTACATAGATCAGTAACACTGTTTTTTATAATTAATATAATTTTTAAAATTATTAGACCAGCCTATCTGTTTGTTTTTTGCATAATATTATAAAAATCATTTTATTTAATCTTTGGTGGTCATAAAACCTACTGTAATACTGAACTACCAGTTGTAATGTTTGCCCAATTAATTCACTATTCTCATATAACTATTCCCCACAGCTAATATACTTTACAATTTTGGCAATTGTAAAGTCTTATTAGAGTTCCCCTACTTTTTTTTGAAAAGTATATAATACTTAAAGGTTACAATAATTGTATTGAACTTCATTATTTGGGAGAATATTACAGTGACTGTTTAACACAGGTAGTTGTTGAATTAAATATCTAAGTGGCAGGCACTTAAAGATAAAGGGGACTGTGTTAAATATACCATTAAAGTCTTAGAGGCAAGACAGATTGTTTTAGGCAGGAAGCATAGTGCCTTAAATGATATCTTTGGGAGAATATGTAAATGGCTAAAAAGGGATGACTATATATTTACTGACTCTGTGACTCTGACTCTGTGACTCTATTTTACAGCTCTAGCTGGTGCGGCATACACCTCTGTTACCGTTCTCTCTGCGTCTATGAGAAAGAAAGATGACACCATTAACCATTTCTTTGGTGGTCTAGCTGCTGGAGGAGTCTTTGGTGCAAGGGGTAAGTTAAGGTGATTTCAACTCTGAAGGTGGATTGATGTTAGAGGCTCAGTTTTATGAAACAATCTTAGTTACAGTTGAGTGTAACAACTTACTGTTAAGCCTTAATTACATATATATGTACTGTATTACTCTTTTAAATTCTAAGTTAGTTTAATAAAATGTGTTCTAAAATAAAACTGAAAATTTCTCCTTTTTGGTAAAATGTTAAAATTCCGAAAATCAAAGCCGTGAGCATCAAGTTAAATTTAAAAAATAAAACCCCGGGTTAAGCCATCGTACTTGAGGCTGGTAGGTACTAGGTTTGTGTCCCATTTGAGGCAATGGGTGATTTTTCACGCCAGTGCTGGCTCCATCTGAAAGTGAGTACACTGCTAGGCTTAGTGGGTAGATATTTTTTTTAGATATATGCATTTATCATATAATATCTTACATTTTCAGTGCAATTGAAGGTGGATTGATGTTAGAGGCTCAGTTTTATGAAACAATCTTAGTTACAGTTGAGTGTAACAACTTACTGTTAAGCCTTAATTACATATATATGTACTGTATTACTCTTTTAAATTCTAAGTTAGTTTAATAAAATGTGTTCTAAAATAAAACTTAAAATTTCTCCTTTTTGGTAAAATGTTAAAATTCCGAAAATCAAAGCCGTGAGCATCAAGTTAAATTTAAAAAATAAAACCCCGGGTTAAGCCATCGTACTTGAGGCTGGTAGGTACTAGGTTTGTGTCCCATTTGAGGCAATGGGTGATTTTTCACGCCAGTACTGGCTCCATCTGAAAGTGAGTACACTGCTAGGCTTAGTGGGTAGATTTTTTTTTTAGATATATGCATTTATCATATAATATCTTACATTTTCGGTGCAATCAAAGTATGTGATATTTTTCAGATCACATACTTTAAGAATTTGATAACTTTGCAAATTAGATGTAAATTAGTCGAGGTCTCGGCACTAGGTTTATCGACATTTAAGCAAACGTACTTAGGTGACACTCCATGATTGACGTATGCATTCATAGTCATCAAATAAATACATTTCAATGGCAATTTGACACTGAAAGCTGTCCAGCATTCAGAAAACAAAATATGTTAGGCATAACTTTATTTTTATGTAAGGACATCCAAAATGACGTCATTCGAGTTTGACGTCATTTCCATTCAAAAATACACCGCGCTACATATTCTTAAGTCATTTGAATATCTAGTAATGGCGGACTGGAATTAAAGTTACGTGTACAGTTTACAAAAACACGTTGTTTTAAGCTTGAGCTTATATAATAAAGACATTATTACCCTCGTGTATTTTGGTATCGTCAGTATCATATATTAGGAATAAAAATAATGTATTATGCTCGCCAGAGGCTCGCATAATACAATTTGTATTCCTAATATATGATATTGACGATACCGAAAAACACTCTGGTAATAACCTCTATGTATGTTGAGAATTTCTTTGAAAATTATTAAAATATGGTTAATGTAAGGAATATTTTATTAGCCAAAAACTAAATGTTGTAGCCACTTAGAATAAAAATGAGAAATTAGCTCAGTTACTGTTAGCAATTAGCAATGTACAGGGTGAGTCCTGCATACCCTGAGTTTCACCCACTTCCCAGGTGTTATCATGGGTGTGTCTCCCATGTGTATGATGGGGACCGTGGGACCTAGCTCAGTGGTACAGTGTTTGCCTGATGTGCAATGGATCTAGGATTGATTCCTGTCGGTGGGCCCATTGGGCTATTTCTCATTCCAGCCAGTGCTCCATAACTGGTGTAACAAAGGCGGTGGTTTGTACTTTTCCTTTCTGTGGGATGGTGCATATAAAAGATCCCTTGCTGCTAAATGGAAAGAGTAGCCCATGAAGTGGCGATAACGGGTTTCCTCCCTCAATATCTGTGTGGTCCTTAACCATATGTCAGACGCCATATAACCGTAAATAAAATGTGTTAAGTGTGTCGTTAAATAAAAAAAATTCTTCCTTCCCATGTGTATGACCCAACATGGGGGAAGAGTATCCAGCAGGCACTGCAGGTTCTGTGTACCCACTGCTTGGGTAATTCCAAGCTAGCTCAGCTGATGTACATGGAGAGCAGTCCTGTCAATCATATGTGGTGCCATACCAATGTTCAGAAAAATACTGTGCAGTCACCATCCATCTCATTGTCATCATCTGTATTTATTTGCGAGGCAATTTCTCGTTCCAACCAGTGCACCACAACTGGTATATCAACGGTCGTGGTATGTGCTATCCTGTCTGTGGGATGGTGCATATAAAAGATCATGGAAAAATGTAGCAGGTTTTCTTTAAAAATTACCAAATATTTGACATCTAATAGCCAATGATTAATAAATCATTGTGCTCTTGTGGTGTCGTAAAACAAACAAACATGTTTGCGAGGCTGGACATAGCCCAGTGGTAAAGTGCTCACCTGATGTGGGGTTAGTTTAGGATCAACCCCTCAGTGCAGATGAAATCTGATGAGTTAAAGACACTGGCATTTTGAGATGATCACTATGTCATCAGAAAGTTTCCAGTATTAACTTGTTTAAAGAGCATCATAATGACAGAGTGATGTGTCTCATTTTTGTGGGAATGTATTGTAATATCGGACTATTGTGTGACCATGAAAAACCTTTTTAACATGAATACTTATTTTCTTCATCTCCTTTTTCGAATGCTAAGCGTGTCAAAAACAAACCTGCTTTCTGCACTGGTTTTTCTTTTCCATGAACCATACTGACTTCATTACAGATAACTTAATTTTTTCATTAACCATAGTTTGACACCCAATAGCCAATGTATTTTTCGTGCTGGGGTGTCATTAAACATTCATTCATTTATTTATTCATTTAGTCGGTCATTACAGATAATTGCAATTTATTTCAGGATCTCTGAAAATTGCGAAAACAATATATTCGTTCTCAAATTACATTTAGGACATAATATACATGGTTAAAGTTTGTTTATTTTGTTTAACAATACCACTAGAACACATTGATTTATTATTCATCGGCTATTGGATATCAAACATTTGGTAATTTTGACATATAGTCTTAGAGATGAAACCATCTACCATTTTCCATTGTGGGTGGTGGGTGGGGGGGGGGGGGGGTAGTTTTTGTGCTATGGAATTATAAAAGTCCACTTTTATATGCACCATCATATACACCATCCCACAAAGAGGATAGCACATACGACAGCCTTTGATATACCAGTCGTGGTTCTCTGGTTGAAACGAGAAATAGCCTAATGGGCCCACTGACGGGGATCAATCCTAGACCGACCGTGCATCAAGCGAGCGCATTACCACTGGGCTTATATACATGGTTACAATGGATTACACAAAAACAAAATGAGATACATTAACTTGTAAATAATTTAAAGCAAATTTTGAATTGTCAGAGGCCTTTATTATCATGGTGCCCATGCCCTTTTGTGTGAATCTAAATGTATATAATTTTGCCATTATATTACTAGCAAGATTCTCATATTTTCATAATATCTCTATTTCAGCCAACAGTCAGAAGGTTGGATGGGGTTTGGGCATCGCTTTTGGCCTCACTGGTATTACCATCAAGCTGTTCCGCATGAGTGGAATGAAGTTTTATCCAGTGGAAAATTACCGTTACGAGAGATCATTTTTCGACTACAGGAAATCATATTTTACAGACAGACCTGATCCAGAAGGAAATCCTGACATATGATGTCTAAGTTATTAAAATAATTTGGTGTTTCGAACATGTATATTGTTTCTGTGACAAGTTTCAGTGTCTGCAATAATTCACCAGTGTTTGGTTTGACTTCAACAAGAAAAGATCTTACTTAAAAAGACATTTGTACATTTGAGGTGTAGAAAAACTGTAGATTTCTCATTAAATAATTACTCTGACCTACTCGTGTGTTTGCATTTTGTTTGATGAATGGACATTTCTTAATCAAAACAACATAGTTGTCCATATTTTAGTATATAACTGAATTATCTTACAAACCTGTTAGTGAAAACATGATTCGTTATTTTTGATAACATATACTTGTTAACACATGTACATTTGTTAACAATTTCAAGACATACGACTGGCTGCTCCTAGGTTATGACCAGGTCACCAATGCCATACATCCAATGAAAAAAAACAGCACAGTCAAAATTAATTGCACTGTGACGTATAGTTAACTTGACAGTCATTTGTCTGCGTAAGGGCTGTAAAAAACTTAGTCGAAAAATATGTTAAAATTTGCTTTAAACCTGATTTTTGAGGATAAGTAAAAAATAGAGTAATATATTTTCTGTCCGTTAGATACCATTTATCTTACAACTTGTTTAAAAACGTATCCAACTCACGTTCGCTCGTTAGATACATTTTAAAACAACTTTTAAGATAAATAGTATCATGTTTTATTCTCTATACATGTATAACCATAAATTAAAAAAAAAAAAAAAAAAAATATTTTCATTTTTTTAATGTAAAACCGCTTATGTTAATGAACATTGGCATAGTTGAGGGGTGGGTAGGAGTCATACGCAATAGCACCTCTTTCCCAATATCACCTTTTATTAGTCCCCTACCGGTGCAACCAGATGGGACAATAGGTTTTTTTCTCCATCAGTTTGTCCCACATATTTTTGCTGAATAAGCAATATTTTATTGATCTGACTTTTCTTTTTGCACTCAATGGGTAGGTGTAAACCACTTGCACCGACCAGTGATCCATAACTGGTTCAACAAAGGCCATGGTTTGTGCTATCCTGCCTGTGGGAAGTGCAGATAAAACATCCCTTGCGGCTAATCGGAAAGAGTAGCCCATGAAGTGGCAACAGCAGGTTTCCTCTCAAAATCTGTGTGGTCCTTAACCATATGTCTGATGCCATATAACCGTAAATAAAATGTGTTGAGTGAGTCATTAAATAAAACATTTTTTTCTTTTTTTTTGCAATGTCTCAATATATTGAGCTGAAATTGTGTGTATAGCTTTATCATGTTTGACTTACATGGCAATTTACCCATTTTTCACAGAGTTATTGCCCTTGAATTAGGAGATATGACAATTTATTTTCCAGACTTTCGTGTGCAATGCCTGAAGATATAAAGATGAAATTTTGCATATAGCTTTATCATGTACTATTACAGATCAAGTGTAACTTTAATGGCATTTTACCCATTTTGTTTTACAGAGGTATAGCCATAGAACTTAGATGTGGAAATTTGTAGGGCCTAACCAGCCTCGTTGGTGTCGGGGTTAAGCCATGGGACATAGGGCTGGTAGGTACAGGGTTTGCAGCCCGGTACCGGCTCCCACCCAGAGCGAGGTTTAACGACTCTATGGGTAGGTGTAAGATCACTACACCCTCTTCTCTCTCTCTAACAACTAGCCCAGACAGCTTAGGTGTGTGCCCAGGACAGCATGCTTGAACCTTAATTGGATACAAGCATGAAAATAAGTTGAAATGAAATGTTGGGCCTGGTAGGCAGAGAGGATGTGTATTGCTTTAGCATTACTCTTAGAATGCTTGTTGTCTCTATGCCTGTTGTACCAGAACAGGATTCACAGACAGTGTGGGACACCGCCCAACCACCTCAATGTGGTGGCCCCCTCAATATAAAATATTGGCTATGCCAATAAATGTACATACATGTACAGTGTATTTTACTGCTATATCACCCTGAACTTTTTCTGTAAATCTACACTTCAGATGATTAAATACTAAACTATGAACATAATAAATAGAAGTGCTAGAGTTATTGATGACCTTCATTCAAGGTTGATGATTTGGCTCCTTAATATAAGAGTGTATGCATCTTGCCATAAATTCTGAAATAGTTCACCAAAGAGGTATTGACATATTATTGGTAGTAAATCTTAAGGCAGAAATTAATTTTTCTTGTTGAATGCAGGAAATTGCATTTCAGAACATCTAGTTGTCAAAACTGTATAGGGGAGCATACCCCTGAACCCCTAGAAACTTTGCTTTTGCCCCCAGTACTCAGTCAGCTCCCCCCCCCCTCCCCTCACACCCAATGTCTACTTGCTTCTGATGTGCCTAGTAAACATTAGCAAAACCTATCGTTGCATAAGTTAACGAAGGTCAACGAAGGTCATGGGGTGTGCATTAACATCCATTTTGCTTATTCATCCATCAACTGTTGGTCAGTGCACCACAACTGGTATATCAAAGGCCATGGTATGTACTACCCTGTCTGTGGGATGGTGCATATGAAAGATCCCTTGCTTCTAACTGAAAAGAGTAGCCCATGAAGTGGCGACAGCGGGTTTCCTCTCTCAGTATCTGTGTGGTACTTAACCATATGTCTGACGCCATATAACTGTAAATAAAATGTTTTGAGTGCGTCGATAAAACTTCTCTTTTTTTCCCATCAACTGTTTTCCTATTTCAGAAAACCATGGTAAAACAAATAGGAAAACACTGTATTTAGCATAGACCCTTATAAATGATAGGGATGGGAGGCATTACCAAATTTGTTTGCTTTTTATATCTAACTAAATATTTTGGGTCCTAAGTGCACCTCCTCCCCAGTTAAGAATTGATGTCAATAGTTGAACGTTTGTTTTGTTTAACAACACCTCTAGAGCACATTGATTAATTAATCATCGACTATGTCAAACATTTGATAAGTCTGACACTAGTGATAAGAGGAAACCCACTACATTTTTTCCTAATACAGCAAGGGATCTTTTATATGAACTTTCCCACAGACAGGAAGGCACGTATCACGGCCTTTGTCCACTTGTGATGCACTGGTTGGAACGAGAAAAAACCCCACTGAATTAAATGGTTCCACCGAGGTGATTCGATCCTTCAACGCAACCACCGAGGTGATTCGATCCTGCGACATAAGCACCTCAAGAGAGCAGTCAATTTATCGAGCTAAATCCCGCCCCTCATGTCAATAGCGTATCGTAGGAAACTGTTATTGAGTGCTGACTGGCGTGCTTGTTATTTTCACACTAAAATGGTACTTTTACTGTGTTATTACTCTATTTCTGTTTAGTCGCAAGCAATCGTACGCGTGTTGGGCAAGACTATAAATCATCACTGGGCCTGCATAACGAGGTGGTGGAACGTGGGAGCGACCCCCCCCCCCCCCCCACTGTTCCACAGGGGAAATAGGGAGAGGGGGTAAATACATACCGAAATGTTACATAAATCTCCATAGCAAATATATCTGTATAGCAAATGGGGCGGGACGTAGCCCAGTGGATTGCGTGACGCGCAGTCGGTCTATGATCGATCCCCTTCGGTGAACCCATTGGGCTATTTCTCGTGCCAGCCAGTTCCCAACGACTGGCAGAGGCGGATCTAAGGGGGGGGGGGGGGGGGGGGGGGCAAAGTTCTCTCATGTCATTGGCCCCCTAAATTGACATTCTGAATCCGCTACTGACTGGTATATCAAAGGCTGTGGTGTGCCATCCTGTCTGTGGGAAGTTGCATATATAAAACATCTCTTGCTATTAATGGAAAACTCCAGACCGTCAAAATTACCAAATGTTTGACATTCAGTAGCAGATAATAAATAAATCAATGTGCTCTACTGGTGTCGTTAAAGAAAACAAACTTTAATTTTCTATAGCAAATCGTCAGATTTCATCTTAGTTCTACTAGCCAATCATTGATTAAACTTCTCACTTGGACTCTTTGTCGTAATACATAGGCGGCTGTCACTTTGTGAAATATAACTGTTAAAACCCTTTAGCATATTCGGGAATTTTCAAGATAGCTTGTTACTATGCACGCCACTTACCGTTCATAAAATGGTACTATTATTCTGTGTGGGTTTAAAAAAAAAAAAAAAAAAAAAAAAAAAATGCGTATATTATATATATATCGGTGGTTAGGCCATCGGTAACCTACATGCTGGTACGGTTCTTTGGGTATTCGATTAAGTTCTTCGCTATTTAGAACACAAATGACTCCAATCCTTGCATTTTGAGTCATGCGTTTACCGGCCTCGGTGGCGTCGTGGTTAGGCCATCGGTCTACATGCTGGTAGGTACTGGGTTCGGATCCCATGACTCCAAACCCTGAGTGAGTGCTCCGCAAGGCTCAATGGGTAGGTGTAAACCACTTGCACCGACCAGTGATCCATAACTGGTTCAACAAAGGCCATGGTTTGTGCTATCCTGCCTGTGGGAAGCGAAAATAAAAGATCTCTTGCTGCTAATCTGAAGAGTAGCCCATGTAGTGGCGACAGCGGGTTTCCTCTCAAAATCTGTGTGGTCCTTAACCATATAACCGTAAATAAAATGTGTTGAGTGCGTCGTTAAATAAAACATTTCTTTCTTTTTCATGCGTTTGACCAAGCAGGGACGGGTTTGGCGTCGCCTGTCCCCATTATTGTGCTGAAAAGGTTGCAAATCATAAACGTACAAGACATGGTGGGGGTGGGGGTAGTTAATCTACCCCCACCCCAGGACTGGAGCAAATCTTAACCGTTTAAGGAGTTTTAGACTATTAACTACTCAGTCCCCCCCCCCCCCCCCCCCCAACAACAAAAAGCTGTTTGGCAGTAATACTATTAATATGAATAAATGTTGTTATCCAGATTAGGGCATTTTCGTTTAATTCCTTATTTTGTCAGTTCTCCCAGTCAGCTTATCTTTAGATGTGATCAATCTTTTAACTCTGGTGTTTCACGCGAACTGTTTTTATCCTACTGGTTTTAAAGGCTGAACTCCTGTTTTTATGTTTAGTTTTCTCCTGACGATGTCAACATTTAGTTGAGGAAACGTTGAGATTTTAAACGTGTGGGGTTAAACAGACATTATTTTTTATTATAATTCGAGTAAAAATCAGCCTTCCCTCTTACAAAATTGGGAGGCCGTACATCTGTGTTGGGAATGAAGTATTTAACACCTGGAATTCAAAATTTCTAGGAGTATGCCCCCGTACTACCCTAGCAGGCTGGAATAATCAAATACATATTGTTTTTTTCATCCACCAGGCCACCTCACTGACAGTATAGTTCCCCCTGCCCTTATAAACACATTCCGCGGATTCTGTATCTACACAATTTATATGAATGTATAAAACTTGGGGTAATTCAAAATGAATTTCTTAACCCCTAAACCATCGTAATGAACATCAACAGTTTTATTATAAGTCATAAAATACCCAAAATATTGTCTGTTGTGTGTTTTGGCAGCCATCTCGGACGCCATGTTCAATATTTAAAAATTATCAAGGGTGCACAATTTACACCCCTCGAATCCCCAATCAGCACCTCCCAAAGATGCAAAGAACAATTGTGGGTACCTAAATGCAAGGTTCGGCCAAAAATGAGGGTTTTGCAAACTGAGTACTAGTAGTTAAAACAAAATGTACTCAATGCACTGTATCACCTTTGAAAAATTATATTGGCTATTTATAAATGTGTATAAGTACTTATTTAAACTAAACCAAAGGGAAAAAACCCACTAGGCCTATTTGATTAACGACATCAATGCACATTTTAATTATAGCTATTTTATCGTTCAATGCTCGGTTATTTGAACACGCGGGGGAACCGCTTGCTGTTGCCATATACATGTTGTATACGAAATATTAAAATATTTTGAAATACAATAGTTTTATTATAATGGACTTTCACAGTACATACCACATCCTGTGATAATACCAGTCAAGAAGCATATTGGTGGGGTGTGTGTGTGTGTGTGTGTGTGTGTGTGTGTGTGTGATTCTGACATCCATCAAACCACAGGCGAGCACTCTACCACTGAGACCGGCCTCGGTGGCGCAGTTGTTAGGCCATCGGTCTACAGGCTGGTAGGTACTGGGTTCGGATCCAAGTCGAGGCATGGGATTTTTAATCCAGATACCGACTCCAAACCCTGAGTGAGTGCTCCGCAAGGCTCAATGGATAGGTGTAAACCACTTGCACCGACCAGTGATCCATAACTGGTTCAACAAAGGCCATGGTTTGTGCTATCCTGCCTGTGGGAAGCGCAAATAAAAGATCCCTTGCTGCTAATCGGAAAGAGTAGCCCATGTAGTGGCGACAGCGGGTTTCCTCTCAAAATCTGTGTGGTCCTTAACCATATATCTGACGCCATATAACCGTAAATGTGTTGAGTGCGTCGTTAAATAAAACATTTCTTTCTTTATACCACTGAGCTACATTCAACCTATACTACAACAACTACACATATATATGTATTTTGTTAACATAGGATTTAAAACAAATCGATTGATCCAATTTAATTGCGATTATTTGTAATTCGGTCGTGTTTCAAAACAGGTTAATCTTATTTGATATATGGCCACACCAATATATAGATACTATTGTTTACTTCGAGTGGATTGCCGAATAAAGTGGCCAGATATGGAATATATCAAACAATGACTGTAGTGGTATACATTTTTCAGAACATCATCGGAATACATTACTTAATTAGCCTATTGTCTTCTGCCATTACATATGTTTTAAAAAACATTAAACATTTTGTTTAATAACTATCAAATTACACGTACAAAATGTATCTCTAAGTATGACTAATATTTTCTATATCTTTTATGTATTAAATGCTTATATTTAGTGTCAGTTAGCTACAAATATGTTTGATACATTTTATTATATTATTATTTATTTATTTGGTAAGGGGCGGAGGAAGGGTCGTTTTGGTACTTAATGTGTTGCAAATGACCCATTGGATACACCCATGTACATATAAGTATATAGATTTTAGACACATATCCAAGTCATGCGGTGAATACAAACTAAGAAACGTGATGCACGCCACGAGTAATTAGTTGTATTATTGCTGTCGAAATAGGGTTAATATGACAGTAATAATGGACATGTTTGCTGTCCAAAACGACGATTATCCCTCTAATCCGTATGTAAATACTGAGAAGAATATAAACTAGCATGCTCGAGTCACCTCGACATTACTGATCACACGTGTGGTATAATATCAGTGTGGTGCAATACGTGTGGTATAATATCAGTGTGGTACAATACGTGTGGTATAATATCAGTCATGCGCATCGTTGGTGTACTTTTGTGTCTTATTACTGTTAAGGGTAAGTGTCATTTTT
Source organism: Gigantopelta aegis (assembly GCF_016097555.1). Taxonomy (NCBI): domain Eukaryota; kingdom Metazoa; phylum Mollusca; class Gastropoda; order Neomphalida; family Peltospiridae; genus Gigantopelta; species Gigantopelta aegis. Next base: position 40,397,085 of record NC_054704.1, on the reverse strand, counting down.
GTATTTTAACCATTATATACTGATAATATTTTTGTCATCTGTTGCTATTTTTGTCTTTTTCATTATGAAAAGTACATAACAGCTAATAAAGTTTTATATACAAGTGTGTGTGCGTGTCTGTGCGTACGTGTGTGTGATTAAAGACTGAACTTTTAAAACCTACTATGGCTCCTATGTATCTGTTCTAGTTTTAATGAAAAAGACAAAGACGAAAAAAAAAAAAAAATAAAAAAATAATAAAATAAAACAACAACAACAAAATAACCACAAACAAACAAGAAAAGAAAGAAAACCCCCAAAGCAATACAACCACAACAAACAAACAAAACCTTTCCAACTTCTGTAAGACTTAACTCCTTATTTTGCTGCTATAACTTTAAAAAATACATTAAATTATTATTTTTATTATTTTTTTTAGCCGCTTGCGGTAGTGTCACGTTTAACATCCCCCCGTTCAACACAACAGCAGCGGTGGGGCAGAATGCAACAATCGCCTGCATAGTGAGTGGTCTGAATACACAGACCGACAAGCTCAAGTGGAAACGAGTAAGTTCTGTATTTTATTACATAAACGAAAATGTTCAAATATTCTGTTATTTTGAGTAGCAATAAGTATTTCCCAAGACCAACTGTTTGTCTCTATATATTTATTTATTTTATTTGTTATAGGGGCCAGTGGCTCAGTCACTACTCTATCTGCCTTAAAGTTAAAGTTTGTTTTGCTTAACAACACCACTAGAGCACATTAATTTTATAATCATCGGCTATTGGAAGGAAGGAAGGAAATGTTTTATTTAACGACGCACTCAACACATTTTATTTGCGGTTATATGGCGTCGGGACATATGGTTAAGGACCACACGGATACTGAGGGAGGAAACTCGCTGTCGCCACTTCATGGGCTACTCTTTTCGATTAACAGAAAGGGATATTTTATATGCACCATCCTACAGACATGATAACACATACCACGGCCTTTGATATACCAGTCGTGGTGCACTGGCTAGAGCGAGAAATAGCCCAATGGGTCCACCGACCGGCTATTGGATGTCAAATATTTGGTAATTTTTACCTATAGTCTTAGAGAGAAAACCCGCTACATTTTTTCCATTAGTAGCAAGGGATCTTTTTTATGCACCATCCCAAAGGATAACACATACTCTGGCCTTTGATATACCAGTCGTGGTGCACTGGCTGGAACGAGAAATAGCACAATGGGTCCACCGACGGGGATCGATCCCAAACCGACCGCGCATCAAGCGAGCGTTTTACCACTGAGCGGCCATACATTAGTTTTTAAACACTATGGCAAAAATTTCACTATTAGAGTCGTTTTAGTAACTGGAATAAAAATATTCCTTAGATTTTATTGTTAATCTATTTCCATACATCCGAAGTGTTTCTGGTCATCCTTATGTTTTTTAATAATAATATCACGAAATGCATTTTTCATATTTTTAAAAACACACAAGCCTCTGACAAGTAACGGTTATTGAGACGAGCGTTAGTACCGTATATTTTAAAGTGTATTTCCCCCATTTCAACAACCGATATTCTTGTTTCTGTATATTGTAACTTTATCCAAAAGTGCTACATGTTTGTAGATTAACCAAACTTAGTGTTCACTTCCACGAGTTGAAACAAAGGTCCGTCATTTTAATTCTCGTAGGGACTGGGTTTGCACCGCGGTACTGGTTCCAACCTAGTATGATTTTTTAATGGCTCAATGAGGAGGTGACTGAACACTACACCTACTTCTCTCTCATGAATCCCTCTATATGTTCAACAGACAGCTCAGATTGTGACAGTCGAGGCAGATGACTAGGTCAGCGTGCTTGAATATTAAGGGAATATGAGCAGGAATACAATTTTGGAAAAGGGGCATGTTTTCATTTCCCCCAGCCTCCAGCTTCTTGTCATTAATTTTTGTACCTAAATCACCCCCTCCCCCACCGCAATTCCTGATCATCTTCAAATACTTTATTATATCATAATGATATTTGTGTTTTCACCAGTCGGGCACAACAAATGTCCTGACCCAGAATGAACTATCCATCGCCAGTAACAGATATCAACCGGCGGGGAAGTACAACTTAACCATCGCCAGCGTCGTCGCGGGGGACCAAGGGCAGCTATACATGTGAGGTTACGGACGGCTCATCGACAGTGTCGTCGAAACAGGCGTATCTTACAGTTGTCGGTATGTGAAAGCATCAACCTCGTCTTGCGATTTAACATCTTTTACTAATGGATAACCAGGCACGTATAATGGGTTGGCTTCAGACGCTCACGGTGTTTGCTTTAACGATTAAACCTTCTCCGAGAATATATACATTTTTGCTTGTTTGTTAATATATTAAGAATAATTTTTGTCTGTTAAAACATTAAGAAAAATAACTTCTTTTTCTCTCTTAAAAAAAAAGAAAGAAAAAAGAGAGTATAAAACAGTTAATTAATAAAATGAAAACATTTCCAGAACTTCCTTTGAACTTGACCGTGTACTGGAGCACAACGCCAAGGCCCGGGTCGACGGCCAATCTGACGTGCTTTGCAGAGAAGGCCAAACCAGCGCCCACGTTTCGGTGGTTTAAAAACGAAGTACAACAGAACCAGCAACAGTTCTACGATACTCGTAATAGGGGACTGGGTACGTAGCCGACACTATATAATAATTTACTAACTGGACAGATAAACTTGTATTCATAACTTACCATTATAAACTATTCAAATCACCAGTCATCTACAGAGCTATAACGTTCTAGCATGGTCAAAGCCCACTGAAGGGAGTGGGGGTGGGGGACAAATGCTCCACCCAGAAAAAAGAAAGAAAGAAAGAAGGAAAGAGAAAATGTGCCATTTTAGTTTAGAAATGCCCATTTTGTTTTGTCGAAGGAAACCTGACCTTTAATTCTTAATTACATAAATAAATCCCTAGTCAAGGTTTTACACATTTAAATCTGTAGCCCCTCTGAATTCGATGAGGTTTGTCAAAAAAATGTCGTCTTGTACTGTATGGACGTTTTAAGGCCACGGAACAGGGGTGGCCATGTCCTTCCCCCGTTTTCTTTGTTTAGAAGGCTGGAAATACCATATTTGAACTCCTGAACTTTCAAGAGGAACTAACCTCGAAGCCACACCCCCAGGTTTGGACTTTCAACCTAGAATTGACCTCAGTTTTAATGGCTCAATGAGGAGGTGACTGAACACTACACCTATTTTCTCTGCCTCATTTTTAAGGCCACGCCCTCCGTTCAAAACAGGGGTGGCCCTGTCCATTTAAGACCTGACCCCCCGCATCAAATGAGGTCCAGGTCTTTGCATTTACTAAATTAGAAGAGCTGGAAATACCATATTTATAACTCCTGAACTTCCAAACCCTGCAGATAGAATGATTTTTAATGGCTCTGAATGAGGAGGTGACTGAACACCATTACACCTACTTCTCTCTCATGAGTCGAACTGCTCTCATGGACGAATCCAAAGGAGGAGACAAGGGGGACCGCATTCCCCCTAAAGAAATTCTGATGTCCACGTTTTTTAACCATTTTTGTCTATAATTTTCATACGAATGCCATTTGTTATTTATTTATTGTAGTAGAACCCTTTTCAGGAGTTGGTCCATGTGCCTTTTTCTCTTGGTCCCTTCCATAAAATACACCCTGGGAAATGCATTTTATACGAAACAGACAAGGTACGACCTCTGATACTAGGGTCAACAGTTATAAATGATTCAATCTTAATTTTTGTTTTCAGGGTACAAAGATGTGCATTCAACTATCAGAGTTCCTTTGGTGTCTAGCGACAAGGGATCAAGGTTTCGTTGTCAGGCAGACTATGTTGGCTGGGATCGTGCAATGGAATATACCATCACAACAGTTTTCGGTACGTTGTTACAACATAAAACATCAGAATATTTCATCACAAACACTCGATATGTGTATTCTTGACATTAAACTAACAAAAATAAAAGCCAAGAATTATTTGTTTAGATATTTTAATTTAAGATAATTGAAGGGACCGTACTGATGATCTTACTTATTTCAGTTTAGTCAAATTTACCCAAGCAGCAAAAACTGTCCATTTAAAAAGGCATCTTACTACTGAAATTGGGGGGTGGGGTGGGAGTTATGAGGAGCTGGCATAGTTCCCCCACCACTTTTAAGATGAAAATGTAAGCTTTTTTTTGTCCTAATCTATATAAATAAAGATACAAATCTGGCGTGTGCCGTCCACCAAAGATTATGCCCCCACTGCAAAGTTCTACTTCTAATTCCATTCTAATATATATGACCCATGTAAACCGCCACCCTTCTTAAATGACCACTTTAGTACCTAGTACAAAATTACCTATTGGAAACAAACACTGGTCTTCTTTATATAATCCAAAATACTGCATTATGAAATCACCTGTTTGAAGAGACGATCTTATTATTGTAATCTCGCCAATGCTATCCAAGACATCACTCTAGTGTGAAAAGCTCTATGAAGCAGATAACCATGTAGTACAAAATCACATGTATTAAGCAACCTCTTATTGTAACCGGTATTTTGGCACTCACTTTAGTGGATACTCCACACATTTGTGTATTTCATATTTTCTTCTACATAAATGTTTAATATTGCATTTAATATTTCAAGTTACAAATGAAATTCGTATTGTCATCTTTAGACAAAATTTTGGCATTCTCTTTGGTGGCTACTTCACATATTTGTATATTTCATATTTTCTTCCAAATATACTACTCAAAAGAATTTAAGGGTCAAACATTTATAACCAAATAAGTTTCAGAGTGTATTAGATTGATGATGTAAACTACACCAAAAATTTAATTTATTGTTCCATATTTACACAAAAAACACAAATAAACGTCACTGTATACAAGAAAGTCACATGACATGCTGTCAAAGTTGAAGGTTGTCAAACATGGATTTTACACATTAGAACATTCGTTTAATAGTGTGTGAATCTACCCCTGGCGCGAATACACTCGACACATCGTTGCCTCATGCTGTTGATCAGACGTCTGAAGAACTCTTGGGGAATGGCCTGCCACTCTGCCATAAGAAGTTGACCCAGATCATGAAGGTTGGCCGGAGGGGCATGGTTATCCCGAACTCTCCTGCCTAATTCGTCCCAGGCGTCCTCTATTGGGGCCAAGTCAGGCGAATATGCTGGCCAATCCATCCTGGCGATACCTTGTTGTCTGTGAAAGTCCGTTACCACCCTGGCGCGATGGGGTCTGGCATTGTCATCCTGCAGAACTGCCCCGCCGCCAATCTGCTGAAGGCCTGGGAGAACCAACAGCCGGATAATCTCATTCAGATAGCGGATTCCATTCACCATGACGCTGCCACCACCGAACCGGTGACGTTGTCTAACGTTAACGTCAGCGAAGCGCTCCCCAGGACGTCTGTAGACACGAACCCGACCGTCGTTGAACTGGAGACTAAACCTGGACTCATCAGTGAACATCACTCGACCCCACTGAACACGTTGCCACCGCAGATGAAGTGTGCACCAGTGACGTCTGGCCGTTCTGTGACGTGGTAGGAGTGGTGGTCGAACAGCCTGGCGACGGCAGCGTAGATTATTGGCTCTCAGACGATTGCGTATGGTTTGATCAGACACTCGAGTTCCAGTCCAGTCCGCAGATTGTCACGTAATCGGCGTGCAGTGGTTGTGCGTTGACGTAGAGCCATATTGGTTATGTAGCGGTCCTCTCTATTTGTAGTGCTTCGGGGTCTTCCCGAACGTGGACGATTTCGAACAGAATTCGTTGCTTGGTACCGTTGCCACAGTCGGCCACCGACACTCTGACTGACACCAAGTCTCAGAGCAACATTTCTTTGCGTATTGCCATCCTGAAGCCAAGAAATAGCCCTTCCTCGATCGATAGTCAGTTTACGTCGTACCATTGTCGAATTTGGAGTGTGCACCGTACACGAACGCAAGCTCCAATTATACGGAAATTCAGCATTGGGAACATGGAATACACATGCAAAGCGTGCAAATGAAGCGCTTTGTGAAAAAGCAAGTTATCGGCACTTAGCAGACCTTTCGCTTTCGCCCTAATTTACGTGCAAATGTAAGCATGTTTTCGCCATTAGAACTAGTCGACAGTGTCAATGACAGTGGATTTTAATTCATTTATGGGTTGCTTAGACCCACTTTCGTCAAAATGGAACAATACCATGCATGACATTATGGTCTAGCTAATATAATTGACATTCAGAAAATAATGTCGAAAATATCGTCTGACCCTTAAATTCTTTTGAGTAGTATACAAAGTTGAATGTTGTATTTAATATTTCAATGTAAAAGTGAAATTTGTGTTGTAATCTTGAGTTAACATTTTAGCACGTTCTACTTCACATACTATAATAATATATTTCATATTTTCATCTACATAAAATGTTGGATTTTGTTTTTAATATTTCCAGGTGGAAGTGAAATTATTTCCAGTACCCTCACTCTAACAGTAGCTGCAGCACTAGCTGGTGTCTTTCTGTGAAGTTTTTAATAAGAACGTGACATGGGTGGGCGCCCATGAGTTGAGTTGTCAGCAGTCTCGTCAGGATGAATTGATGTGCACGTGAAACACACAGATCGCTACCATCTGCATTTAACCTTGTTTACATTTAATCTCATATTCCCTTCAGATAAAGGTTTGAAATTTGGGGATCCATATTTAAAGAAGAAGAAAATGTATTGGCACTGGAAAGCCGTAATCTAAAACATGAAGTTGATAAGTGGTCATATTAGGTACTCTTTCGACCATTTTAAACGAGCTTTTCTATGTTAAAGATGAGGATAGCATACTCTAAATATAATGGATTTGTAGTAATTGCTAATACCAATACCATGATCATTGATAGAATAGTCATGACTATACTGGAATAGGAAAATATCAAACGGGTTCAATAAAAAATATTGACCCCCGAGACTCACCACACCTCAGACAGAATCTTTACCTCTGACCTACATCCCAGAGTCCTGTTCTACACAACAATGTGAAAATCCAAGTTTGTGTCTAGTAATCTGTGTGCTTCTATATGAAATTTGAACTGACAGAATGTTTTCCAATGACTAGGCATAGATCCACCATTATTAATACTAAGAAATCCAACATATAGCACATTTAGTAGCTGTCTCTAGTTGTTAAAACTTAAAATATATATTTTACTAGGAATAAACTTTTACATGGAATAACAGTTGTACATTTACATTTGTTAAAAAGTACTTTATTTCAATATCCAAATATTAGACCATATTCACCCTTAATTGCACATGTACTTACAGTAGGCTACATACAGAGGATATGATAATATATTTTAATATAATAAAAAACAGACATTACTAATGAAATATAGCAATATGCTTTCAGTTTATTCTGAACTTGAAACTACAATTTTGTAATTATTAAAAAATTTTTTTTAACAAATATAAAGACAGCTACTTAAAACAAGTGCTGAATATGGAATTCTAATTAATATGCACTAATATGTAATTAAACCAATAACATTGTATTATTTTCTTCAACAGTTTTTCTGTGATATATTTATAGATTATCCTCAGGAAATAAATCATGTACATATACATGTAATGTATTAGTATATGCATCTATTATGATAATATATTTTAATATATATTAGTGCTTTCCCTAGAAATTTGGCAAGGCATGGTAGACCAAACACTTTTGGGGCATTTTTCACCATTTTCGGGGCACTTGTTTTTCATTAAAAATACACAAAAATTAATTGAAATAAACATTAATGTAATTTATGTGCTTGTTTTAATAAATGAATGGCAAAAGATATAAAAAAGGCATATTTTATTTAATTAACAATACCTTTTTGGGTGTTTTATAAAGGCAATTTTAGAATTAATTAGTGAAAAAGGCTTGTTTAATCTCAGGGCAGCATGGTGCTGATTAAGGCAAGATGGTGCTAGACTATTGAGGCATGGTGCTGCACCATGCTAGGGAAAACACTATATATGTATATATGTACTTGTATGATCAATTTGATAATAAAGGTTTTCTTATGTAAGCTTAATACTGTTGATCTGTGTCTGCATTCACTTTTATAAACAAAAATAGCAAATGGTTTTATTAAGCAATATTTATTTAGAATAAATAAAAGAAAGAAATGTTTTATTTAACGACGCACTCAACACATTTTATTTACGGTTATATGGCGTCAGACATATGGTTAAGGACCACACAGATTTTGAGAGGAAACCCCGCTGTCGCCACTACATGGGCTACTCTTTCCAATTAGCAGCAAGGGATCTTTTATTTGCACTTCCCACAGGCAGGATAGCACAAACCATGGCCTTTGTTGAACCAGTTATGGATCACTTGTCGGTGCAAGTGGTTTACACCTACCCATTAAGCCTTGCAGAGCACTCACTCAGGGTTTGGAGTCGGTATCTGGATTAAAAATCCCATGTCTCGACTGGGATCCGAACCCAGTACCTACCAGCCTGTAGACCGATGGCCTAACCATGACGCCACCGAGGCCGGTTTAGAATAAATAGTTACAAGCTAAGATGGTACCCATCATAGTCCAGTACCCAACAACAAATGTCCCTTGTTCTATCCTCCACTCCTTATTTGAGTCAAAGTGTAAACTACTCGTATAACAAAATACTATATGTCAAAGAGCAGAATATTTTTACCTAATAAATACTGTTTATCAATATGTATGTAATAGAAACCAGTATTTCCTTTTAGCAATTACGATTTAATGACAGCATATATAATGAACACATAACAACAATAAATATCACATTTAACATGTGTTTTTATTCAATTACAATTCACCAATATTTAGGACAAGTAACAACAATCAATAAATACATTATATGCTTTAGCTGTGGTTCAAAATGAACTCGTTTCAAAAAGTGTCAAACAAAAGTGTATATCTACAAAAACAATTTTGGTTGCAGTTCAAAATTAACTTATTTCAAAACAATTTTAAACTGTGTTTGTCTACAAACTAATAATTAAAAATAAACTGTAATTGTTGATTTATTCCACACTGTAAACAAACTGACAACTTAACATTTGATTTCAACATTCGTATTTGGCAACCTTAACAAATAGTGTTTGCTATAATTTAGTATAAACTTTTCACGTTTTTCAATATTCGTTATTATTAAATATTATAACACATTGAATGAGCAGGGTTAAAAATGAGCAGTTCTCCAACCACCCAAAACAACCTTTATTGACTAAGGTGACACTGAATTTTACAACGGTAGTTCATCTAAACACCATCAGTTTTTAAAAAAGATGTATTTTTCCAATTAAAACAAAAAAAGTGATACAGTAAAAAGATCATGAAAAAATTAAATTTGAAGGTTAGTTAAATGTAAACAGGGCCAGGAACAACATACTTGAACTGACCCAACTGGCCACCACAATTTTTAAGCTAAGTTAATACGGAAATACGGAAGAAGAAAACAGATATCACCACTGAAAATCAAAACTCAGTGAAGTAGGGCGACTTCTTTTAGTTAGCTGGGTTACAGTTCAACAATACTGGTTTTAAGACTGGTCTTACTTTTATCATTGGCAAACACCAGCATCAAGAAATACTTAGTATTAGTTAAGAATCATTCTAACGTGAATACACTTAACTAAATCCCTTAAACACCATTTTGAATTAAATTAGCCAGTTTAGAAAACAAAACTGGAAAAAAAAAAGTCTTAACTGCAAGCCATTTAAACCAGCTTTACACAAATGAAACAAACAGAACACCATGAAAATAATACTGTGATATATATATATTATATACATAAAACACCCAACTCACCCCACCCCCATCAAAAACAAAACAACTGTATCAAATCTATATAGCTTATAGCCCCTTCACTTCAAATATCCTTCCTATGGAACTGTATAGTAATTGTGAAACAAAGTTTATTTTAAACCTTAACTACTTAGTGTCCGAGGTTTTAAGAAGTATAATGTACAAAAATATGAACAGTAGTACATGTATAAACATGATAATAATACAAAATACTCCCAGATAAACAGAATTGCAACTATGCAATTCATGCATATAAAATTAAGGCCTCAAAAACAAATAAGTTCTGCATTTAAAGTATATACAAATGTATGATATATATCCTCAAACATTTAAAAACAAATGTTCTGTCATTGAACCATAACAAACTCATATTTACATATAATTACATGTCTCAATCAATCATTGTAAACAAAGACAAAATCCACATTAGAAGATTTAAAAAAAGAAGAAAAAAGAATATGATACAAAGTGTTAAGAAAGTACAAAACAAAGGGCAAATGAAGACTGCAAAATATTGGTTTTGCTTCATTGACATGTACACATTTATGTTTCCTATTTGAGTCTTGAAAATTCAGTGGAAAATGTTGATTATAGAAATTAAAATACATATATAGTTCACTAGCCTAAGTGTAAGGTGAAAATTACTGCCAAAACCTTACACTAAGGCTCATACTAATTAAAAGTCTAAAGTTTGACATTAAAAAACAAACACTTTGTTCCCCGATTTAAAAATTAAATGACCATGTAGCTCTATAAACGGCAAATTCAAATGCCTACCTGTGTTCTAGTATGACTAATCAGATGAAATGATCGGTATTAATTAAATACACATGTGGTTTTATCGTGATTGCTGATTTTTATGTCAACTACCCTTCATTTGGCAAAACATAGAAAGAAAAAAGCAACAATGTAACACATATTTAAATTACAGCAACATTTACCAGAGGCAGATCTAGGGGGAGACCCAGGCCCCTCTAAATTTGTGACATTTATATATTTTATTATATATTAATTTTCATATTTTTACGATCCCCCTCAAAGTTCCCTTGGCATTTCGAATCATGTCATTGCCCCCCCCCCCCCCCCCCCCCCCCCCAAATAGATTTTCTGGATCTGTCACTGTTTACCAATAATCTTACAATACAGCAACCCAAATCATCACTGTTGAGAGAAATTTTATTTTACAGTGATGTAGTGTGGTTCTTTGTGTTCAAGAGTATTTAACATGCAAATGAAATATATTTTATTTCTTCTTATAGAATAGAAGAAATTATAGAAACCATGGATGGTAAATGAATTGTTCCTATTATCAGAAGACAAATTTACATTCACTATACACATTAGGGGCCATTTACAAACATGAATATTTTCACAAATGTTCTCTTTTTTACTATCTAAGTGTCCATAATTTTTTTTTAATTTGCATGGGTTCTTTATATAGATCTTTTTTGGGTTTGGTTTCAGAAGTATACACAGCCAATAAACCCTCCCACCACCACCCTCCACCATAATGAATGGTTTGGAAGCTTGTGAAAATGATGACAATTGTTACTGTTTCCTTAGTTTAATTCAGTAGTATGTTTAAGTGTCCAGTGCCTGGTGGTGACATGTACTAGCACATGTCCCTAATCATGCACTAGCACATGTCACTAATCATGCACTAGCACATGTCCCTAATCATGCACTAGCACATGTCACTAATCATGCATTTTTCAACTTATTTTCGTGATTATATCTAATTACAGTTCAAGCACTAATCATGCAAAACATTCTGATTCCACCACCTTTCGAAACACATACAATTTAACTTGTTAGAGTCTAATGCCATTGATTTTTTTTATTTGTATGGGTTTTTTAGGTTTTTTTTAAAAGAAGACTATTTACAGGGACTAACAAATGTCGGTATAAAAATGTAGGGCTGAAATATTTCCACATATCAGTAATCTGCTATAACTAAATTTGCAGTACTATGGAAATTGTTACAAAAATATATTAAAATTTGTTTTGTTTAACACCACCACTAGAGCAAATTGACTTATTAATTATTGGCTGTTGGATGTCAAACATTTGGTAATTATGACATATATTGTCTTAGAGAGGAAACCCACTACATTTTTCCATTAGTAGCATGGGATCATTTATGTGCAACATCCCAGACAGGATAGGACATAACAATGGTCTTTGAAATGTCAGTCGTGGTACACTTGCTGGAACGAGAAATATATCAATGGGGATCGATCCTAGACCAACGGCGCATCAAGTGAGCCTTTTACTACTCAGCTATGTCCTGCCCCAAATTATTATCATGATTATATAGCACTATTCAATATATAGACATTATTGCATTCTATAAATAAACAATAGCTTCAGACAGGATCATGTGAATCAGGAGATATTAAATTGACTTTAATTTTGTATGTAAAGTCACCACTGTTAGAGATCAACTACATACTAAGGTGCTGACAAAGAAAACAAAAAGAAGACACATAGTTAAAGATCACACAGATCATTAATAGAGAAGAAACCTGCTGCTGTCACTCTATGAGCTACTCATTTTGATTAGCAGCAAGGGATCTTTTATATGCACTATCTCACAGACAGGATAGTACATACCAGCCTTTGTAACATAGGTTATAGAGCGAGAAGCTTTTACAGGAATAAAATACATTTTAAACTAATTTTTGCTTCAGTTCTTGGCCATATTGTCCTTCTAAATTGGCCAACTACCATACTCCACTGAACAAAAACAAAAAAATGTTTGTTTTGTTCAACACCACTAGAGCACATTGATTTATTAATCATTGGCTGTTGGATGTCACCCACTGAACAATGCCAACAAGGTCACAAGGAATGATAGTCAAAACCAAGGTTACCAAGATCAAGAAGTGATTTGGTGACAAAGACTCATTAAACTTCGAAACAGTCAGAACAAACCTGAGTAATGGAATGGCAAGCCAATATATGTTTCAGTCAGCAATCTGCAGGGTTTCTGCCAAAGGGTAAAACAGGTATGGTGCCATACCCAAAATTGTTTGCCGATTTTTTTTTTTGAGTTAACCTTTTGACAAAAATAATTACTCTTATCATTACTGTATGATTTTCTTAACCCTAACCATAACTCGAACTCATTTTCTTTCTGCCCCCCCCACCCCCACCATTCAATTCCATAGTGCCATACCCAAAAATTTATCTCTGACAGAAACACTGATCAGCAATTAGGTGTCCAATTGCAACACTTTGATTTACGTTTTAAAGAAAACATGCAGCCAGCATATATGCTACTCCTACAAAAAGTATTTTATAGTCATTTTTCCACTGACAAAACATTTAGCATCGTCTTTTATGTATCAATAATCATGGTGAACCTGGTAACAGGGAAATAGGTTTATTAAGGGAGACTGATCAAAAGCCCTATTTCAATTCAGGAGATCTAAGGAACAGGTAGAAAAAGTAGAAACTAAAACATAACCACAGTAATTCATTAAACAAATCTGTTAGTTTAGCTTAAAGTTCATAAAACATGCACATAAATTCGCATTTTTTCCAGTTTGATTTCTCGTTAAAGATTCAACCATCAGTCCCAATTTAAATAAACAATCAACCACTTAGATATTTTAGTTCATGCAAGTTTGAACATAAATAATGTGTATACCTTCTTATAACTCAATTATGCTTGTCCTCAATGTTTTTTTTCTAGTTAATATTTGTTTTAAGTGATAAACATCTACGTGGTCAGTTTTCATTTGAATTGCGGTTCAAATCACCATGGTTTAACCATCAATGAGAAATTGAGCCTTGGCCTGTCTAGGCTCGAATCAAGTCTTCATCACTTTCATCAAAGTCGTCTTCATCCACCTCCCCATCAATCGCAGACCTCTTTCGCTTTACCACGGCCACAACGAATCCAAACAGATATATCTGAAATAAACAGTACGAAAATCTATTGGAAAGACAAATCCATACACTAACATGAAAAACAATTACGCAAAAAAAAAAGAAACAAGTTAAAAGGTGACAAAAAATCTGAAACATTTGCAGGGTGTTAAAAAGTAAGGAGTTACTATGACCTGTTCATCGTAGGACAAAGAAAGGAAACGTTTGTGAGCAGTACCAAAATTTGGAATTCAGAAAAAAAAGCAGATAGGATTTTTATGTCTGAATGTAGTTTACTATAACCCACATTAATTTAATTCTGAAGCTCAATAAATAACTACATACCCCGAGAAAAACCCAAGTTAGCCAGTAATAGGCTGCTCCAAAGAACCACATCTTGTAGAAAAACCTTGTCAGCAGTAGCGCCATCCGAGTAATCACACAGCTGTCTGTAAAGACAAAATGTTTTATATTTATAGTGTTGGAATCTGTTTACAAACTTACCCATATGCATTAAGGTAATTTATGCTCAAAACTAACAAATGTTTTAAAGTATGAGTGGGTTGTTTTTAAAGTGTATTCAAAGAACAGTTTATTAATATTTCTTACTGATCATCAGTGTTTTGTATTCAATATTATAGAAGAAGTTAATTTAAATAAAGTTCAATTTATCATAGTGGTTTAATTTAGAAAACTGTATGTGATAGGAGTCATACAAAATATAACTGACAAAACAGAATTCATTATGAAAGATAAAACTTTTTGAAATCAAACATCAGTTTTTCTCTCATCCTCAGGTATACAGGACAGAGCTACCCCATGAAAGAAAGCTATCTAAGAAATTTCTATCTTACATGGGATATCACACGCTTGCATTTAACATGATGTCGTTTGTAACATATTTGTCATATTAATGTGAGGTGGTGACGTGAGGTCATTAGACACAGTTTTAAATTAATATTTTGTTATTAAAACCTTCATTTTAAAAGATGTCCAGTTAATATGTAGTGTTAAATTTTATTTAACACATGAAACAAACACGGTAAATACGATAGAGTAGTTTATTTATGAGAAAATGGTCAAATAAAGAAATTACTTGTTCAGCCATCTTTTTCTGTTCGTGTAAAATAATGCTTTATTTACCGAATGAATGAGAGAAAAAGACTCCATCATATGCGGTCATGTGGAATAGAAAAAAGTACACCCTCGGTGGTGAAAATTTCGACCATGGGACTCGGCAAGCCAGGTCGAAATTTTCACCACCTTGGGTGTACTTTTTCTATCCCACATGACCGCATATGATGGAGTCTTATAGTCTTTGATGAATACAGAAATAATAGCTCAAACTAGGATACTAAAAATAAACATTTCAGTTGACAAAATGTTACAATTGTACCATATTTTATTGCCAAACCTTTAACTTCAGTTGAACATGGCTCAGTCTTGTGGGAAGTCGTGTTACTTGTAGGGTCTGTGTAATTTGCCTAACAAAACACAAAAATCCCAGTTTTATTGAGCTAAATGAAAAACCCAGAAAGTCTAGTTGTAGTGTTAATCTTACTTTGTTGTTTTTCAGAAAAAAGAGAACCAAACTGATGAATTGCCTCTTAAAAAATTATTTTGCAATGTAATTTTAACAAATTTATAAGATTTATAAGATATTTTATTTAGAAAGCAGATAAAGCGTAAACATTTTGTTTGTTGAATTTCTTTTAACCTCTTGTATAATGTTTCACACTTAAACTCACAATGCCTACAAAAAACAAAAGACCCAACTGATTTAAGTATTTTCAAAATTTATGTTTTGCTTATCAATTATAAATTCATATTTAGAAAACACAAGACAAAATATAATAGAAAAGGGAAGTAATTATAGCGGTACTTACAATATAGACCTGACTGCCAAAGCTCGAGTACTGCGGGGTGAGTTCATAGACAACGATGTTGATAGCCAGCACAATGAACATCATGATCATACACAACATGAGCAGACCTTGGGGCCGGGTGTGACGAGGCCGAATCTTGTACATCTGCGAATACATGTATAACACATTGGGATCAATGATTAGAAAACTTAGAAAAAAAAGTCTATCCTGTAACTTTTATGTTAATGCTTGGCCACCTGGGTGAGACAAACCTAGCTATGGAGGTACATGAAAAAAAAGTAGTCTGTTTTATTTAACGACACCACTAGAGCACATTGATTTTCTATCTTATCATCGGCTATTGGACGTCAAACATATGGTCATTCTGACACTGTTTTTTAGAGGAAACCCGCTGTCGCCACATAGGCTACTCTTTTATGACAGGCAGCAAGGGATCTTTTATTTGTGCTTCCCACAGGCAGGATAGCACAAACCATGGCCTTTGTTGAACCAGTTATGGATCACTGGTCGGTGCAAGTGGTTTACACCTACCCATTGAGCCTTGCGGAGCACTCACTCAGGGTTTGGAATCGGTATCTGGATTAAAAATCCCATGCCTCGACTAGGATCCGAACCCAATACCTATCAGCCTGTAGACCGATGGCCTAACCACGACGGCACCGAGGCCGGTAGGAGGTACATGATGTCACAATGAAGATATGCAAATGAATCATTAATGTCTGATGAAGATGAACAATGTATTGATCTATATTTTGGTGAGTAGCATGCTGTCTTGGAAGCATGCACACATGCATACAAACATAACAGACAAACACACATATAAAGATAAATATAAAAATCATGGACACAATGTCATGCTTTAGAGAGTAATTTTTAATAATCTTTGCCTTAATAAAATACACAAAAACCGTTACAAGTTAATTCTAAAACAATATTGCACCTTAATATGAAATCTTAATAATTTCAATGAAAACATTTGAAGCTTATAAAAAGGTGCCAGAAAAAAATCTATAATATATGTTTTTCTATTCTGCCTTGATCTAGTATAATTAACATTGTGAAATATTAATAAAGAACTGAAATTGTTTTACTCTTATTGTGTACAGTTACTTTCTTCTCACAATTAATTTTATGCAAATCTATCAAGAACAATGCAAAATAAGGCAAACATACATCTTTTTAACACATTTAAACCACAACATTTGTTTAAAAAATAAATTAATGTGATGTTACTTCTTCTATGAGACAATAGCAACATTATGACTAATGGATGAACAAACATACCCGAATCCAAAGGAACCAAACGCCAATATTTCTGATACCAGACATGGAGCAGAAGATAAAGTAGGCAATCACTCCAACCATCAAGATGTAGTCCAGTGGGAAAACCTGTAACAGAAAATGGCAGTTTAATAACAAAACTTTGAGCTACTAATAGAATGAGCAGGAGTGCAATATGAAATTCATGGAATGAGTTTGGGGATTGTGTTATTGCCCAAGTGAAAACAATTTCCAAATGAGTCTTTAAAATATTTCTATTTATTATATACACAGCAATGAAATATATAGATTTACAAATACCATAGAAGTGATATCTGGTGAAAAGTCATATTTTCACTGTATTTTAGCTACAGTGGGAAAATATAGAAATCATATTTACTTTTTTGTAAAAGTTCACGATTAAATTATCTCCCTTTGTCTCGTTTCTTCCTATTTAAGTTTGATTTAAGGACTGCAGGCTGGTAGGTACAGGGTTTGCAGCCCGGTACCAGCTCCAACCAAGAGTGAGTTCTTAAGGGCTCAATGGGTAGGTGTAAAGCCACTACACCCTCTTCTCTCTCACTAACCAACTAACAACTAACCCACTGTCCTGGACAGACAGCCCAGATAGCTGAAGTGTGTGCCCAGGACTGTGTGCTTGACCCTTAATTGGATATAAGCACAAAAATAAGTGCAATGAAAAATGATCGTATTGGAAAAATAAAAAAATATAATTTAAACAACTGTACCTATAAAAAAGGGATATGAAATGCAATTACGATAAAATATCTCACACGAATTGAATACGAAGCTAAATAATGATGATATAATGTCATGCTATTGAGTGTAAGTTAAATTTTAACAGCGTTTAATTTGTTTTGTTTTTGTGGGGTGTTTTGAGGATCGCTTTGTCAGGTATGTTTGCACAGCAGTATTATTAAATAAATGTTAATTTAATAAGAAAATAAAGTTTTGTTTTTTTCAAATTTCTTTTAAAAAGTCTATGGTCAAGTAAATTTTCTGGAAAAGTTCCATCGGAAGAAATATATCATGGCATTATGTGTTTTTGATAGGAAAAACGAAGATATTAACAAAAAGCGAAAGATATTGTCGAAAATTAGGAAAGATGTATATAATAAATAGACCATTTCATGCTGTTTTTTTAAATACAATTCTTATGTCAACTCGTGATGTGTGAAAACCATATTTTCACTCATTGCTTCACAATTCGTGAAAATATGTTTGTCACACATCACTCATTGACATAAAAATTGTATTAAAAAACCCCATGAAATGGCCTCAATATATTCTCGCTGTGAGACTATCTGTGATTGGTGTATCATGTAATTGGGAGGTTTAGAGTTTACTATTTGATGACCGATTTGACAGTAAGTACAATGTAGGATGTCATCATGATTTCGTAAAGTGGCAAAAGGACATCACATCATTAAAGCTATTTTACATGAAATGTGAAAAGATATTAAATTTTCTAATTCTGTATAAAATTAAACCATGTTTTAGAAAAAACTTACCTGCTGACAAAGAACCAACACAATGTCGATAGGATTGGGAAGATGACGTCGCGGAAGTGCGTAACCAAGCTTGTACCCCAAACTGTGCATGGCCTTGTCAATACTGAAAACAAATCAAAGTTACAATAACAAATAAAAAAACCCAACTAAGATAATTAAGTTATAAAAAGACATATTTCAACTAATCCATAAAATATTTTTACCAGAATTCTTTGGGCAAGTCTGTATTTTCAATAACTTTAAAAACATTTTAAATATGCGACCACAATGAACTTTTTTTATCTTGTTTCAAATATTAAAATAAACTAATTCTAACCCAGTTACCACACATACCCCAAAGGTCGGTCCGTTTGGTTGCCAAAATGGAAAAGACAGGACTGTGCATTTAACAGCACCCCAACACACTGTTTAATCAGGAATTATTTGGTGTAAACCACAGAGTTTTTGCAATGATTAGTCTAGAAAGTCACATAGGCTTCTCCTGAGCAGCAAAACAAGAGTACCGGTGAGGTACATGATACGCCCGTCAGGAGTTTGATGGAAAATCATAGATATTAATGAATATGTTATGGGTACGATTCAATTCTAATTATGTGAAATTTTTACAATGGGATGGATGAACAGTTTGTTTTATACCAACTACTGATGATACTGTATCCACTGGAGAATGTGCTGTCTGATTAATGACGTTATTCTTTATTATGAATAGTCACAGTGACCTAGTAATAATATGCGACACACCGCCATCCCAAGTTGTTCCTACATGTGTGAGGTTTGATGGTCCTGTATGCAAAATATGGTCCAGACAAGAAAAAGTTAACAGACGGACATACGGACAATAACCAAGCTCCATCGAAGGTGTTGACCATGTGACATACTGAACCTCAAGCAGATGTACAGTTTGGCTGACAAAGTTTATGATAAGCATTCCAAGGTTAAATTCAAACTTCTGTCCTATCTGGGAAGGACAACAGAACAAAATCAAATGCAAGCCTATAAGGATGTCAAAAAGAGTTTTCAAGACCAAAATATAAAACTCTTATCTTCTTCCTTTTCCCGTCCTGACTTACTTGGTGAGCAGTAAGGAGATAAAGATGAGCAGGGCAATGAGAAGAAAGAGGAAGCCAAACAGCATCTCGAAGGGCCGTAACACCAGCAGACACTTCTGTAGACAGCTCCTCTCCTTCTTCTGCAGGAGGCGCTCTTGTCGCTCCATCAGGTGATTGTTTTCATCGATGTCGGAAAACTGCTGCTCATTACGTCCAGACAGTCGCTTTCGACGTGAATACTAGTTGGAAAAAGAAAAACAAGGTGCATTCTTTATTGTAAATTGCTCCAAAATTTGGAATAATTTTTTATTAGTTTTTAAATGCGCACATAAATTATTTAAAGTCCACTATTAATATTTAGGCCGTAATTATCTAAATTAACTTGGTAATAATTTCTGTCCCGGAATGGACCCCTGGCGGGACGGGACCCGGGATAGACATGCTCGAAACCTTCGTGGTATATGAGCATGGCAAAATTATCTGCTCTGCATTCTTTATTCTTATACATAAGAAGAAAGACATGTCTATTAAATGATACCTCATAACACTTGTTCAATGAACAGATAATATGTATTTTAAAAATATTTTTCTGGTTTTCAGTAATAATTTCATTAAATCACACAAAATTACCTTTTCTTTCAATGCTTGTCTTCTGCTTTCATTCTCTTCTCTTTTACTCTGCACCACCAACATTTCCTCCTTGGCCCCTTTATGACCCTTTATTAAGCCTATAGGCAGGGCAGACATCCCATATGCCTGGAAATTGGAATTACATGATAAATACAGTCCTGAAATCTACACACACACAAAAAAAACAGGAAAAAAAAGCGAAAACAAAATAGCAAGAAAAACAACAACAAAAAACCCAGACCCCAGGAAATTTTCTTAGTAACTTTAACAGGTGTTTTTAAAGAAAGAAATACTAGTTTAATGCTATGTATGTAGACTACTGTTTCTTGACGACTTCTATGCATCAAACATGACAATTATGACAGTTGGTCAAAAGCACTACACAAGTTACTTACTTCAATTAGCAGCCATTGATTATTTATATGCAGTTTTACAAATAAGGCATCACCTTTCACATACACATTGTGGAGACTTAAGAAAATCTCTACAAATTTACAAAGGCAGATCAAGATAACTGCCTTTTATACCTCAAGTAATATTTCATCAAAATGCTCAGTATTTTTTAAAAGCAACAGAAAGAAATAGTTTGAAGATATTTCTTTCTGTAAATATTAGAATCCAGGTGGGGTATTTTTTGTTAGTTCAACCAAGATATTGAAATAGAATATATAGTGAAAAAAACTGATACTGAAATTTTCTATTTCTAAAAGAAGATGACTACTTCTACTTTAATTAAAATGTGTTGAATGTGTTGTTAAATAAAACATTAAAATTAAACTGCCACTTTAAAAAATACTATCATCTTTAACTACATAACATTGAAGAAAAAAAAACCAAACCAAAAAACACATCCAATCAACATAACAGAAACACAGATTTTTGAAAAGAAAAAATTCTAGATTACTAGTACACTCCTATTTCATACTGAAGAGAGAGAGAGAGAGAGAGAGAGAGAGAGAGAGAGAGAGAGAGAGAGAGAGAGAGAGAGAGAGAGAGAGAGAGAGAGAGAGAGAGAGAGAGAGAAGAAAGAGCTCATGAAGAGTAGAAGCTCATCAGAATTTTGTTGAAAGGTGCATTCTGTTTTTCAAACAGGCACGTAAAAAGCTGGCACCGTACCAGAATACGTGATATTACTTACTGTGTATGTGACAAGAGCCAACATGCCCAGCAGACTCAGACAGCTGATGACAAATGACAGAGAATCCTCACCACCTGAAATAAACAAACATCATATCCAAGTTCAAACAGAAACAACTCAAACCTGTAATCGCAAGTATATATTTTTTATTACTTTACCAAGCAGAAAAGATATTATTTATATAATATTTATTTAATATTCCTTATGGCCACACACCATTCTTCAATGTGCTTTGGCTACACTTGCTGATATAGAGCATATAAAATATGTATCATTATCAATGTTAACACTCAGGAGCATCATGTAGGCCTATTAATATACATACCGACAGACTTGTATGTTGGATAAACACATTTTATGATAACTGTTGATAGTGGTAATACATACATTTCTAAAACTGTAGATTTGCTTGTAATCTGCATTATCATGAAAGGAACAATTAAAAGCTGAAGCTTGTTTTGCTTAACGACACTACTAGAGCACATTGATTTATTAATCATCGGCTATTAGAGGTCAAACATTTGGCTATTTTGACAGTCTTAGAGAGGAAACCTGTTACGTTTTTTTCATTAGTAGCAAGGGATCTTTTATATGCACTATCCCACAGACAGGATAGCACATACCATGGCCTTTGATATACCAGTCGTGGTGCACGGGCTGGAACAAAAAAATAGATCAATGGACTGGGATTGATCCTACATCAACCATGCATCTAGTGTGCATTTGACCACTGGGTTACTTCCTGCACCTGAAAGGAACAAGTGACGGTAGAAAAACCCCCAAAACGAAAACAACTTACCATTGCTTGCAAGATCTTTAAAGAGCAATTCAATGTTCTTCCACTCTGTTTGATTGGCATTGGGGACTACACGAGTGGGAACAAAGGCTCTGAAAAACAAATGATCCATATAAAAATGAATAATTAACGTTTAATGACATAAATGCATAAAAATTATCAGTTGTCAGGTTCATAATAATATAAAATATTTAAAATTTTCATTATTCAATATTCTTAATATTAAACACTAAACAAGTAATTAGGAAGATATAAAACCTTACCCAATTAACAGCAGTGCAGCTACGATGATAACAAATACAATCATATACTTGAGGGATGAGCAACATCTCTGAAATAATAGAAAAAGCAACATCTAAGTGTCAAACATAACATAAAATAATAACAGTACCATGCTTACATGTTATGTTGTAGATTGTTTTCCCATTGACAAAGTGTGCAATACATCTGTATAACTAAACTTTTTAAACCCCCACGTCTCACTGAGCCAAAACGTCTTTATCACATAATGCAATGTCAATGAAAAGATCAAAACCATGCATACCACTTATAAGTTTATATGGTAACAGATTTCAGGCCTTTCCAACACCACAAAGAGAAGACAGATGATATAATGTTATAATATGGTGAGACGAGATTGTCGGAATATAATTATTCTATACTCAAAGAATACATTCAAACGAACAATAAAGTGATAAACTTACACTCTTACAAGTGGAGTTTTCATCTTTCTCTTCATAGAAGAAGTACATGAATGGCAACAGCAAAAACAAACAAAACGTAATGATTGCATAGAGAGCTGGAAAAGAAAAACATATTAATTACTGGTAATATGAAGGAGTTATATAATTCTTCACATTTTATAAATCATATTAATAAAATGTAATGTCCCAAACAGAACATTAATAATATTAATTATTATATGGCTACACTGCACAACATTTTTATTAACAGAAGTGATAAATCCAACAAAACAAAAGTACTGAAGTGACAATGAAAAGCCTTACTGATTCTATTTACAAATCTACATGTTTAATGGTTCATCCTAAGGAGCCAGTCATAGCTATCAACATTTTAAAGAGTATATAAGCTGTACACTTTGGTGAGTTGCTTAATGTCAGTGTAGTAAACATTTAAAACTAATTTTTTTTTACAAAATCAACTTCATTTATGTATGCATTTAAGAAGGTTACTAATTGATTTTATTGCAAATATAACAGCTAAATATGTTTGAGCTGTAATTTATATGTAGATCAGGGACCTGACTTTGTAAACCTAGTTTGCATGTAAACATAAATCTATGACTAAACCACAATTCATATTACTATTAAACAGTACAACTAATATAGTTTGAAGTATACATATTTCATTTTATTACCTACGAGGTACAGCATAACAAGGATCATATTTATCGTACGATTTCCCTCGTATGACATAACTAAATCGTATGTCCTCCTGACATTGTCGTTTAATGATTGGCTGTTTAAGAGTACATTTCTTTCTGACTGGCTGACACGACATTCCACAGATACTACTTTCTTCATTAATACCTTTTTATTTCAAGTGTAAGCTGATCAGATGCCGTAATAACAAATATGTGTTTTTAATTAATTTAATAAAACATTAATTGATTATTTATGATAACTTGTATTATATTACGATGTAGTTGTGACACATCAAACACTTAATTATCAATATAACGTTCACAACTGTTAGAAATCTATACTAAGGTCGACGAGTCACTTTTCGCACCCTTGTTTTGGCTTCGTACATAATAAATGAAGCCATATTTAGTAAAAGGTACAATGTTTTAATCACAAGATTTTCTTCAAACACATTCAGGTGCATTAATAATGTTCAAACAAAAAATAATTAAATAGCAATTTTGCACTGGAATTTTTCCAGCATTCTTAAAATGGAAACGTCATGTACCCAATTTATAGTTATTGTAAGGAGATGCAAAGTGACGTCATTGGAATACTGATGTCATTCAAATTCAAAACTAATTATTTCAATTACTGTGTATTTGTTTGCTTTTTAGTATACACATGCTTTACAATTTACAGCTGTTGATACATGTGTACTCTTTACTTATGGGCATATAAATATCATGTAACTTTAGAACAGGTTATGATTTGGTTTTCAAGAACAAACATCACTCCACCGATAAGGAAACGTTGGTTTGTAAACAATGACTGGAATGTTCATTTAGCAAGACAGTTCTATGGTAATAAACAGAATATTACATTCTTGTCCATGACAGACGATGTTTATAATACTCGTGCCTAAATTATCGCATTTCCCTCGCTTTCGATCGGGAAATATGATAATTTAGGCACTCGTGTCGTAAACATCATCTGCTATGGACACTCATATATAATATCCTCTATTTCTTTTGTCCTTACAATAATGATGTAATTTTCTGTGTGAAATAGATGCCAAACACATGTAAAATGTATGACAAGTATGACTGCTAGTCGCAAACATAAACTTACGATCTTTTGTAAAATTGCCCCAAATCATGTCATTTGAGCATACCAATTACAAAGTAAGATTATGTATTTATTTCTTAAATGTGCTTACTAAAGTAGCCATACAAAACTGACTCCTCCAGTGATGTCCGTGTGGCAGAGTTGTTTGCCCATTCCTAAAAAATATCAACATAAAACATTATCATAAAACTTAAAAATACTGGCAAATATGCATTTCAGTATATACCCTTTTGTATGTTAAACAGAAGATTAACTGCAGCGGACTTCAAAAAATATATTTCCTTAGCATATTTTCACAAAAAAAGCGAACTTGGGAGTCCTTTTTTCAACACTTACTTTAAATCCTCCATCTGATGTTTTCATGTACGACACCAAAAAGATGTCCACAGGCACAAGAGCTGACGTAAGCAATGTCACAGTCAGAGCTAGTATTGCAGCAATTGTTGAAGAAACTTCACTATCATATTTACTCATATAATAGCGTACATAGGCGACTGAAAACAAAAATGTCAGCTGAAAAAAACAACAACACAATATTAAATACAAATTTAGGTGGTTTTTAAAAAACCCAAAAACAAACAATAGGTAAAATCTAGATACTCAACAAATAACAATAGATCTGACTATACAAGATCTGATTATATCAATGTGTGTTTAACATGCTTACATCCAATTAAGGTTCAAACATGGTTGTTGTGGGTACAAACTCTAACATAGACATGTTTTGTACCCAAAATAAAAGTTGGGTGGGAGGGATATAGGGGCTGTTTTTGGCAGACTATGGACAATTTGGAATAACACTTAGTGAAAAGAAAACCTGAATAAAATATTAATTGACCAAAGAAAACAAAATTGAATGCTCGTGTGACATTTAATATAATTTAGAGCATCATTGAAGGGCAAACCAAAATAAATAAGATAAAGAAGAGAGGATCAGACTATTCAACAATAAAAAAGTAAGAATTTTGACAAAAAAATTTGAACGATGACCTAAAAGTCTGATCTATCTGTCCACATTTGTGGCAGCCTCATTAAGGCAGGTCATTGCATGGGAGCAATGAAAGAGAACTTTCTGACAAGATGTATGAAATATATTTTATTAACTAAGCAATCCAAAATGGCTAATGATGTAAATGATCAACTTGGCCCAGTGTTTGGTCAACGTGTCCCAATAAACAACCAACTCACCCCAATTTGATTTTACTTCATTGAAACAAAATTACCACTGTGTATTAGTTTCACATCACACTACACAATATTTTTTCATTTATTAATTTACATGTATTTTAATATTAAATACATATGTCACCTAACTACACAATATTTTTTCATTTATTAATTTACATGTATTTTAATATTAAATACATATGTCACCTAATGAAAATTAATTCATTACTGAATTGGAATGACACAGTCATTTATATTTCATATAATAATATACATTAAATGATGGTAGTAAACGTTTTTCAATGATCTTGTAAGTTTTTGGATTGGAATGGGATGAACTAGATTTACTGAGGGAAGATAACCAATAACCATGTCAATTGATATGGAAAATAGATGCAATGTAAACAAAAATGCTACATTTCCTTATAAATACTAATAGCAAGCATTTTGAGAATAATTAGTCATTTATCGTGTTTGCTCCCCTTTCCTTTTTTCTTCTTCATCTATCCTCCTTGATAACCAGTGGAAATAAGCTTATTAATTTGCTTCTACCATCTTGATTTATCAAATATGTATATATGTTAAATGCAGGGAGAGGTCTTAATATAGGCATCAGTCTGTTGGCCAATCCCAAATCACTGTATTTGATTTGCGGAAATAAATATTGTTTAAACTAAAATGCTATAAGATTAAGCTGGTTTGAATGAGGATGTCTATTAACTTGTTCATGAACTGACATAGTCATATATCTATAGTGTCCAAATGTGTATACAGTAACGAGCCTGGATTGGGGAGAGTTGACCAATCACTGGAGTGAAGTAATTTGACGAGGGCAAATTGATTACAGTCACACTGAAGTTAAGTTAGTAGGGGATGAGTTGTTTTAAGAGTGAGGTGAAGATAGACTGTTTGAAATGTAGAAGATCAATCAAGACATTGCAGTGTCTATCTTTTTTTTATTAGTAGTAATTAGATTAAAAGTTACAGTTATAGATTCCACAAATTATTTAGGGAATAGAACTCAGCTGTGTCTGTGAAATTCAAATAATGAACTTTCGGAAAAACTTCCAAATGTTCCAGCATGCATGCTAATACAATCACTAACCCTAAGCCTAAATGAACCAGGGCTCGAACTTAATGACGGCACCGACTGCAATTGCCGTTGCCGAGATATAAATTGCCACAGGTAGAGAACATTACCGATGGCACTTTTGTGCTGTCTGTAAAATTCCTCAACAATGGCAAAATATATATACACCTGGTGTACATAATCTGTCAATATTTCACAATTGAAATATGTCTACATACAGCAAAATAACCTTTTATTCATATTTATTTTCTGCAAACGCCATTTTAAATATAAAATTGCCATAGGGGATGATAGGCAGGCTCAAAATTGCCATCGGTGGGCTGTTTCACCCATGGCAATTCTTTTTAAAATTGCAGTGGGAGACAAATTCTTAAGTTTGAGTCCTGTTGAACTGAATGCTGGAACGCTCGGAAGCATTGTCAAACTTTCAGTGCAATTGACATGATTTTGGTGTTGTTCTAAGTAGCCTACCAATTTTTTTTTTAAAGATATAGGCCTACATATTTATTTTATTCTTAAATGGTTGAAAATGTTTCCTTTGAATTATTTAATTCTAAAACCTGGGACTAATCCAGTGGAAAGGATATAAGTGCGTTATCTGTGTTGTTTCTCTACCATTGTGACTCACTCTATTTTTCCAAATCAAATCATCATCATGCAGTCAAAATAAGGCCAAGAGAATGAAAGTTATAGATTTGCGTCCTAACAATTTTAAAAACACATGAGGCTTTTTTTCATTTTTATTGATCTATTATTTCCATAGTAGATTCAATTCCAAATGAGGTCAACACATCAAGAGTTCGGCAATTTTCGTCAATGTTTGGAATATACTGCTTCCTGCTTGAGGATTCAATGCTCTACTGGGCTACACTTCAGAATTTATGACGGAGATGGCAGTTTTGGCGCGAAGGACCTCGTAGACATTACCACTATTTGGAATTTGTGTGATGATCATTAAGTGCCTTTTTCGTGCAAATAATGAACATTTTCAGCTGTACCTTTCACGGCATGCGGGCGGTGGGCGCAAATCTATAACTTCATTCTCATGGGATCAGGCTAAAACGGAACCACTACCAAAACGGAACCATTTTTGTTGGCGAAAACGGAACCGATTGTGGCTATAACGGCACCTCACTGTATTGGCTAAAACGGAACCACACATAATAGAGAGAGAGAGAGAGAGAGAAATTAAAAATCATGACTTAGGTTTATTGCCGAATAAAGCCGGTCAAAATCGTATTATTCAACATGTGAAACCGTGGATTGTGCTACGATAGGAATTAACACTTACCAAATCTTTTGAGTTGTTATTACTGTAGACTGTTGATTATCAAGCATTTAAGTTACTAGAATTACACCTGTATTGCTAATTGTTAATCCCCATCACCGATTCCGTCTAGCCGAAGTGTCACAGACAAAACATCAAAGCTCACGATGTTCACTGCACAGCCTTGCCGGGCTTGCTTGGTTAAGTACACAACAATCGATTGCTTGTTTTGTAAATAAATAAACATCATTTTACTTTATTACGTCTGACTTCCTTCATGAGATCTGTTAGTTGTTGCTGTGTTTAAAAAGGTAATAGAGTAAATTAGTGCCTTCAGTACAACTGTTATTTTTAGCTTGAGCACGTGCTAAGATGATGCTTGACGTCACTAATCGAGGCCCTTACTATGTAGCCCAAAAATAACAACACATTCATGTATATAAACAATTTCATTTATTTAATTCACATAAAAATGAACTATGAGCAATCATGTTATAATAGCATATATTGTTTTCTCTTTGGGAATGCGAGATAAATAGGTTTTGATTTCGGTGCCGTTTTAGCCATCGATTTTGGTGCCGTTTTAGCCAACGCAGGTTCCGTTTTGTCCACAGATTTTAGTACCGTTTTAGCCAAGACAGGTTCCGTTTTGTCCAATTTGGTTTTCCGTTTTGGCACGGTTCCGTTTTCGCTATAACCCATTCTCATGACCTAATAAGACTGAGATCATTAACTGATTAAAAACTGATTACATAATTTGATACAAGCAGTTTGTTTTATTAATACTTTGTAAACCTCATTACACAGCAATCATCTAATTAAATATGCTTACAACGATCACAACAACAAAAGGAATCCAACCAGCAGCCAGGACTGCGCTGGGGATCGCCATTTTGAAACTACCTAAGTCACATGACACTTCGGAAATTTTGTCGCTCATTTTCGTAACTATAAACAGTATTATCCAGTCGGTATCTGTATAACTATTTGGTAAAACACATATGGCTAGTTTATTGATTCTTTCTGCATTTGTTCTTACTTAAATATTTAAAAATATAAATCATATCAATACTAGAAAATGTTCGTATACTATAAAATTATAAATAAGTAAAATAAATAATTACATCATTGGAAACTGTTTTTATGAAAATATTATTATTATTGAAACCCGGAAGTACATGTCACTTTTAGCGGGAAAAGTCTCGTAAACAAAATGGAAATTGAGAGACCAAGACGCATCCGACAGGCAAAAGTTAAAAGTGACACACAACATCATTATTCCCATGCTTTACAGTTTTACTCAAAACCGCCAACAGAGACCATTTCACTACAAGAATTCGAAGAATTTGCAATCGAGCGTTTGAAAGGTGTGAGTTAGGGTTAAACTAAAGTTATTTTACTCCTACTTCCTAGTCCCTAACTTTCTAAGTTAGTAAGTAGTAACTAAGTAAGTTCGGAGGGTCGTAGTAACAGTAGTTAGTGTGATTCTTACTACGTACGGATCTTGTTACATACCCTATATATAGCTGGTATTCAAAACTTGTAGCACTATGTTTCAACTGAAATAGTGGGCATGTTTACGACCCGTACCCCCCCTTTAATGGTTAAGGTTAGGGTTAGTCTTTAGAGCCTTGATATAAAGGGGAATTTTGCAGTGTCAGGACGTTTTGGCCCCAGACGTTTTGGCCCCTAATGCAATATATGGCAATCTAGTGTTCGTGTATACAGATATATGCTGTAAATTGTGTAATTGGTATAGTAACATACACCGGTAAAAATAAAAATAAAATAAAAATTTGTAACATTAATTTGTCGAATAACATTCATGTCTTAATGATGCTACTTTCAATTTACCTACCGGCCTCGGTGGCACAGTGGTTACGCCATCGGTCTCCAGACTGGGTTCGGATCCCAGTTGAGGCATGGGATTTTTAATTCAGATACCACCTCCAAACCCTGAGTGAGTGCTCCGCAGGGAAAACATTCTTTGTGATTGTGCCTAATTTCTGTACACATGTAAACCCTATTGACGTCAAACATCAGTGGTTCCAAATCCAATTCTAGCCACATGAAAAGGGCCCCTATTATGGGAAGAGTCTATATGGAAATATAAGAAGTAGAACAAACGCAAAACAATTTATTGCAATTTATTAAATTGTATTTACACAAACAAGAAAATCAGTTTAATAATTACATGTATATGTTCATTTTTGGATGGTGATGGTTTGGTGATAAATCAGTTGAATAAATATATCTTGGCTCTTATTTATTCTTTAACACTCGGATATTATGTTCAATTAAAAAAATAAAATAACAAAAAGAGAAAGAACGAGAGAAAGATAAAATAAAATTTAATAACAAAACACAAGTGACTGAATAATTTGATTTAATAAAACAATAACCAGGGCCAAAACGACAAGGGTTATGGGGCCGAATGTGTAGCGGGGCCGAAACGTCTCGAAAGCAATTCTGCCTGAAAACCATTTCGAACCCTGCATTGTTTCGGCCTTAGTCCTATTCACTCAGGGTTGGTTCTCCCTAATTCCCATTTGTACCGAGTTGTACCCCCCATATAAATATATTTATTATAGTTTTGAAGGTTTTTTTCTTCTGTTTATTCATTATTCATTAAAAAATATTAAGTAATTTTCATTTTTTTTTTATATTAATGCCTTATCAGCTGTTTGCTTTCTGTCAGCTGAAGCTGGGAGAAATCAACTTATTACGCCAGCAGACACTCATAATGGGGAAAATAAAAATCATAATTTCAAGCATTGATTTAACAAACAATACTATTGGATAATTTTACGCTTACAAACCAGTGACCTTGTCGGTACTAAATATGATGTCATCACGATTTGGCAAACACACACAATGACATCATGCTGTTTAAAGAGTTTGCGTTTACGGCTGTCTGTTTTTGGTGTTAAATTTATAACAAAATATCATTTTAATGCAGTTATTTATAGAGTTTGTACCAGAATAAAGAGAACTTTTGTTTTTGAAAATTATCTGTGAACGTGAATAAATAGAATAACAAACTCGGTACCAGTTATGATCAAATTTATGTCCCTCGTGAAATAATTTTAATTTGTCACTTGCTAAAGCTTGTGACAACTGAACATTATTTCACAAGGGACATAAATTTTATAACAACTGGAAACTCGTTTATTATCCTCTATATATGGTACTCGGCGTTTGAAACTCAGCCAGTTAAGCAGGGCAAAATCGCGGTATGTAGAATATTTAATAAGAATCCATGGCAGTAGTATGCAGTGTGACTGTTCATAAATTAATGTTGTGAATATATTGTCTGTATTATCTTTGGCCTGTACGTATTTCGTGTATATGGCTTGAGTAAACAGGGGACAATATTTCGAAATCTGAGGGAACCGGAAGTCAGTTCACGTGGTTTTTACCTAGGTAACCAATTGTTCAGTTACGTGAATCATATTTGTGTAACCTATTTTATATTTTAAATACATAGTTTTTAGCTGAAACATAAAGTTAAAACAAATACAAAAGAAACCATTTTACAAAAAAAAATGTTTTTAATGCTTGCTAAAGTTAACAATATTATAAAAGAACTGAATATCAGCCCCAGTACTGAAACAAAATACAGGGGCGTAGCCAGAAATTTTCTTAGCATTACGCATGCCAAAGGCGTGCCCAAGTGGGGATATTTGGGGGGCCTCTCCCTATAAAAAGTTTGAAACTCAGGACGCCTGTAGATGCAATCGGAGCCTTTTCGGAGTTATTATTTTCTTTTTTAATCTTTTTTTCGAGTCAATTTTAAGAGGATATTTTATAGGACAATTACAGACAGTCTCGACCTATTCCCGGATTTTGTTTTTGCATTACACACATGCATACTGTGTGTAATGCCTTTGAAATATATACATAATCATTTGGAGGGATTCCTGTTTGTGTTTTGCGGTCGCTATGCTACTTTCACTTTATTGATGGTACTTCTATACTACAGTGACGTTCCAAATGTTTGTTTTTTTAAAGCTCATTATGCAATATCAATAATTTTCAATTTTTGTGACACTTTTGGATTCCTGTTTACATTAAAACTGTTTTTAACATATGTAAAATTATAGGCAATCCAATATTATGTCTACATATATTCCTTTAGAAATAAAATAGCAGCAGATAATTTAGCCATCCGCGGCAGTCTGAGCACATTTGTTTAAAACATTTGGCTCGACTCTATACTGAACATTTACTTTAGACTGGTTGCAAATTACAACTGTTGAAATATAACGCTGTTTACCGA
Organism: Gigantopelta aegis; assembly: GCF_016097555.1. Taxonomy (NCBI): domain Eukaryota; kingdom Metazoa; phylum Mollusca; class Gastropoda; order Neomphalida; family Peltospiridae; genus Gigantopelta; species Gigantopelta aegis. The sequence continues at coordinate 40,364,809 of NC_054704.1, read as the reverse complement.
TTTGCTGCACATCAAGTATCTAAAATTCAGCCTAAAATATTAGTCGAAATACTAGTAGTATGTCTGCGTGAATAAACGTCCTGTAATCATGAAGTTTGCAAGTTTTAATTTCTGAACGTTTACAGGTCATGATGTAACCAATTTGCGGTTCGCGTAAATTTAATTTTGCGTAACCGACACGTGAACAGAACGGTGGTTCGTATGAAATATTGTGCCCTGAGTAAATGATATTTGAAAAAAAAAAAAATTATTACATTTTTATCTGTAAATATAAATCCGGAATGTGTGAAATCTAAAAATCAATGGAAAGGAAAGGAAATGTTTTATTTAACGACACACTCAACACATTTTATTTATGGTTATATAGCATCGGACATAGTTAAGGACCACACAGATATTGAGAGGAAACCCGCTGTCACCTCTTCATCGGCTACTGTTTTTGATTAGCAGCAAGGGATCTTTTATATGCACCATCCCACAGACAGGATAGCACATACCATGGTGCACTGGCTGGAACGAGAAATAGCCCAGCGGGCCCACTGACGGGGATCGATCCCAGACCGACCGCACAGCAAGCGAGCGCTATACCACTGAACTACATCCCACCCCCCCAAAAAAAATCACAAACAATCAATGGATATAGGATACATCAGTTAATAAATGTACTTTATTAACAAAATAAAAATTAGGGCAAAATGAAACATGGGGTGAAATGACTTGGTTAGAGGTCCAGGTACGAATCGACCCTGGGCAAAACAACTGTAAACTAGTAATACGGGTGAAATGACCTGTTACCCCACAGACAGGATAGCACATACCATGGCCTTTGATATATCAGTCGTAGTGCACTGGCTGGAACGAGAAATAGCCCAATCCATCTGACAAGCACTACATCTGGGCTACGTCTCACCCCAATATTTGGACAGATATAAATTATAATCATTCTCTGTCATCAGAGATAAAGTTCTATAACGAAAGCACTGGATTTTTGCCTACAACCGAGTAGGCTTAATAGGCAAAGATTCCCACTCTAATATAAGAAAAATAAAAAGATTGCAGACTGATATGTACAGGTAATTACAGAAATAATTTTCATTTCATTATGGTCATCATAAATCTTTTTCTTCTTGTTCTTTGTTAGTCAAATCATCAGGCCAGTCATTTTTTCAAAAGAGGCAGTGTTCATTAGTTCAGTGACAGTTCCATGTAGTTTTGTGGCGAGTGTTGTTTTGTTTGGACATATTAATTGTCTGGATGTGTTGTGTAGGCTGCAGTGTTGTACGATATGTTCGGGTGTTTCAGCCGCTTGTCCACAAAGACAGTCTTCGGAATTGCCAATTTTGAATGTTCTGTGCATATGATGTCTCAGTCTGTTGTGTTTGCATCTTAGACGGAAGATTATTACTTGTTCTCTACGGCCGAGTTGATAATAGGTATCATGTTTATCATAGAGTGGGTGATGTTTGCTCCATTTTGTTTTCATAACAGAAGTTATGATAGATTTAGCTTCTTGGAAAGAGATATTGTCATCATAAATGAAATCATTCTTTGTAAGACGCTAGTTACATTTGCAAGATGATAGCAAAAAGTATTTCTGAACTCTTTTTAATTCATAATTAAAAGTATATTTTGCAGTATTTTTGCTGCTCCTTTTAAGCGGGTAGGCCCGCCCTCCTTTATCAGTCTGCATATTGGACATCAAACTAATTGGAAAGTTGCCAAGAAAATCCAATGGCAATATTAGAGAAGGCATTGATCAACACTGGACCCATTTCAAGTTCTACAAGTCCAGCACCGACAGAGGTATTTAGAATCTGTGTTTGTGCTGGATGAACAAAGCCACGGTCTACTATTCGAAACAAAATGTGTGGCTACAGCTAAGACAAAGGTTGTAGAGAAGCAACTTTCCGATGTTCTGCCTGGAGGAGAATTTTGCAAAGATATTTCTGATAAAGACCTTCGCAGAACAAATTTTGGCCATATTACAAACCTTGGTTGTGAGCACCATTTTGGAGACTTGGACAGTAGCCAAAGATGGCGGCCTAGTGCATCCATGAATCATCATTCCTCCATTCAGCTACTAAAGTGCAACCGTGTCAGTTTGATGCAGTGGTTGGCAAAAATTGCGTCAGAAAAACAAACTTGTGTTCTTAAAAACGCTAGGAAAGGAGGCAGGGAACTTAGAAAAATTCACATGGAAAATGAAAGGAATGTTGTTATCGAGATACATGATGAAATGACCAGAGAAAAGGAAACCAGAAAGAGAAAGAATGCAACAAAACAACCAGCAAGAGAGTAAAAGAAAGCAGCAAACATCAGACTGAAGAAGCCATAAATATGGAGATGGAACTGCAAACCAAATTGCCGAAAGATTATATGTTTTCAGTTAATGATTATATAGCAGTTGCATATCAAGACAACTGGTATCCAGGACTTGTGGAATTGGTGGAGGAAAATGAACAAGCCACAGTGAAGTTTATGGCATCTTGTAAAAGACCAGCGGCCTAATTCACAAAGGTCTTTTAGGCTGTGCTAGACAACAAAGCATCCTCTTTGTAAGTCTTTCAACATTGCACTGCGAGATCGCAAAGTTGCGAGAGTTTAGTGAATTAGGCCCCAGGTACATTTCAGTGGCCACCTCGAGAGGACAGACAACAGGTAGCAAAACATTTTGTTATTCAGAAAGGATTCATCCCAGATTGTGTTGGCTCTGGACGTCAATGGTTTATTCCAAACCATCAAGAAATACAGAAACTCTTCTTACTGTTAGGTCAGCTATATTTTAAATAATTATCTGAAATATCTCGGTCAAATAACTGGTCATATCGAAGAATCATGTGGATTTTCATAACACACCACTAGTACTTGAAGGATGATTTTTTGATGATGCAAAATTTTATTATGATTTGTCAGTTATTAAGCAAATTAAAGGGAAAAGTCGTAATAATTTTAGGCACAGGTGCCGTCTTTGGCCTTTAGTTTACTTACTATAATGTAAGTCACGATTTCTAAAAATGGTTAGATTTCCGACACCTAATTTCTATGTAACTTTGGTTCCAATAAAGCTACCAAAATAATTTAAACTGTTTTGGAAAGATCTCTTTAAGATCTATCATTTGCATAAGTTTAGATTTTTCATCTGGGGTTGCTACATCAAAGAAACAAACCTGGACTCAAAAACACAACTGACAAAAAACTTCAGTACTGTAACATAACTGAACTATTTTTAACAACCTCTATTGTTATATTTTATTTTCAAGAGCAATGAAAACATTTCATTTTTATTGTTTTGGCAATCCCTGACTGAAAAACCACACGTGATCGGAATGGTCATTCTGTCTTTTGTGTCCACTGTCGTCTGATATTTTGTCCTCAGTTGCAGAATTAATTAATCATAAATGATATTTTTACTTACGGTACCGTCATTTGTTAATTGAGATCAACAATATCTCTGTTTCATCCAAAGGTACATTAAAGATGAGTCAGCTTGTACATCATACTAACTTTTTTGTACCAGACACAGGGGCACAATACAGTGTAGGTTTTCAGGGAACATGTTGTTCAGTATTGTGTCATGATTCACTATGCAAGTTTCAGAGACCGCTACAGAATTTTTTTTTTTTAAATAGTTGATGCTAATCAATCATTATGTTCGATTGACTAGAAATATCAGTAATCAATATTTTGAAAACAAAATATTCCCTGGTGTTTCACCAAAGTCAATATACGATAACCAAACTATCTCTTTCCTTTTTTGCTTTTCACCCAGCGACATCACTGTTAGATTTTATCTTTATCGTGAGTCAACATGTTATAGAGATATAGAGATTTTTATATAATATTATATGTACTGAAACTAATGCTTTAAATAATGTGTTATTAATATTGAAAATTTAGTCAGAAATACTCGTGTCAAGTTGTGTTGAAATGTCTCGTAATTTATTTAGACATGACCCATATCTTGCCAATGTACATACATTATACTGACACACAACTTTTCATTGCAAATATCGACAAACTATTAATGAATTGATGGATAATGTAATATGACATTAATGACTGGTATTCATGAGATACATTCACCTGGAAACATGGCCAGTTATCATCAGTAATCGAGTTGCATTCGTAATCGAAAAGTTCAACCCCCTCCCCCATATCAAGGTCACCATTGGCCCCGTGAGCATGCGTGAAGATGACGGGGAAAGGATTGGCACAAACATCTCAAATAAGCCACAGGAATGTTCCTCCACTCCCCCTGCAACGCCTGTGCAAGCTCAACGACGTTACACGGTGGTGGCTGGCAGTGACGTACACAACGTCCTAACTCATCCCACATGTGTTCAATTGAATTCAAATCCGGTGAAATGGTGGGCCAGTTCATAACGGTTATACTGGCTTGTTGCAGGAATACCTGGGTAATTCTTGCAGTCTGTGGACGGGCATTGTCTTGTGGAAACAGAAGGGGACCTCCTGGTCTTCGGTGATGGCGCAAAAGTGACTGGAGAACTGGTCTTAGAATAACGTCAACATAATGCTGGGCAATGATGAGATCACTCCTGAAATCACAGTTTCCCCCCCCATCATACCATCAAACAACCACCGCCACGCTAATCATGTTCCCTCACACATCCATCAGCGTACCATTCATGGAGTCTCCTGTACACACATGCTCTTCCATCGGCAAAGGAGACCGAGAAACGGGACTCATCTGAGGAAACAATGCTCCGGTAAAAGGCTGATGGATGATTACCATTCTGGAGGGCAAACTAGTCTCGCAGCACGATGTTGCGGTGTCATGATGTTACCGTTGTACACGCGTCTGCATCTGAGTCCATCCGAGTCGATGGATGACCATCATCGGATGGATATGCCTTCCATGATGTCCTGTCGTGTTGCTTGCTGTCATCGTTGTAGTTCTGAACTGGTCACGGAGGTGGTGTTGTCGAATCTACCGATCTTGGCGTGGGGTCGTAACGGGACGTTAACCAGGCCGAGGTCGATCACGGACACTCCCGGTCTGTTGATGACGATCAACAAGTCGTCCAATAGTTGATGGATGGACTCTGAAGGTCCTAACAACTTGGCTTTGCGAAGCCCCCCTTGAACCATGCCCAACGCTCGCTCCCTTTGTTCTTCTCGTGTCGTGTCGAGTCGTGGCATTGTTAATGTGACGAGGAATATGACACCATTACGTGACTTTTATGTGTCCACATACTGGCATTTTACGTGCATTGCATGCAGCATGATTGAGCATGTAGTGAACGCATTTCACACCATTTTGTGTGTTTCTGCTATTGTATGTGTAACGAGAACAAAACCAGGATTAAAACCCAGACAAAAGTACCAATCAATGGCTTCCTCTCATAAATTGTTATTTTAAGTCCAATAAATATATTTTTCATTAATCACAACAAAATATTGAAAAATATCTGTTTTGCGTTTTCATTGTGTGTCGGTATATATATATATATATATATATAGTGATTGCAGAAAAAAGATTATATACATACATATATATATATATATTCTATAACAATATTGTTATACTCCAGTTCTGAAGGCCATTGAAACTATTGGCATTCGACATCTCCGCGGCAGTGACAATTATAATGAGGCATTGGAGAAGGAAATTAAGAAGACCAAGTTTAGATCCATTCTAAAGGTCAGAAAATTACACAAAGTGCTAGCTTAATTGTTTCGTCTCTTTTTTTTTCCTAAGGTATGCAATGTAAGTACATTCTTAACTGTTTTATCCACAAGAAAAATATTGATCAGAACTTGAAGTATTATACCGGTATACAAAATATTGTTGCATGTTTGAATATTGTTTGTCCTGTGCATTGAAACATTTTTAAACATATTTGATTCTGCAAATGTTGTTTACTTAACTAAATGAATGATTATCTAGGTAACTAATATAATAATTTCAGTTAAATTGATTTTTTGATGTTTTTTCCCTGAACATGTATTTTCTTATAGCCACAAAAGAAATGGTGCTCTCCAAATTCATCTATGTTTGTGTTTGAATCTATGCCTCTGTCAGTTTGATGGCTAAGGGAAAACTACAGATGGTAGGAATTTTATTCTCTGTATTAAAATTGATTTCGTTTTATACTACTCTGTTAATAATAATATAGTCTAATTATTATAGTTGTGTGCTACCACTTTTTAATTAATGATGATGCAATATTTTTCAGGTGTCTAAAGAAGATGTTTCTGAAGATGAAGTACAAGTTCGACGACTAGATCATATTTCACATTTCATTCTTCGTCTTGCTTATTGCAGATCGTAAGTTGTTGATTTCCTTTTGTACATTCATTACAGGGCTAGCTCTGGCAATTTGCCAATTGCGAATGTTAAAAACAATCCGAAAAAGAAGTTTGCAATATTTTGTTAGAAAATATCTGCTTTTGAAGTTTAATAGATAATTTGGCGAATATTTCTTCTCACCCAGATATTTCATTAGCAAAATCTCCCAAATTGATATTAGATGAAAACTAGACTGACATTTAAACTAACTTGTTTGGTTAGCAAAACCCCCTTCAATATTAGTTGAAAACAAAATAGTAACACATATTTATGTTCAAAGTGGACTGCGGATAAAGCCGATAGTGGGAATTTGTTGATTGTTTTGTTTTTGTTACAGAGAAGAATTGCGACGATGGTTTTTACAGCAGGAGCTGGATTTGTTTCGATACCGATTTCTACGAGAAAGTGCCGAGACCAGTCAAACCTTCATGAAGCTCAATAACCTTAACTACACACCAGTGAGTTATCTGTTACCTTCTCTGACCCTGTCTTGGACATATCCATCATGGAATCTCGGAGGATGTGCCCAAGACAGTCATGCTTGAACCTTCAGGGGATGTAAGCATGAGTCAAATGGTTGATTGATTGATTGATACTCTGACTCTCTCTCTCTCTCTCTCTCTCTCTCTCTCTCTCTCTCTCTCTCTCTCTCTCTCTCTCTCTCTCTCTCTCTTACTTATTTCTCTTCCACTTGCTATTAGAGGGCAAACAGTCTTATTAAACCTTTAATAAAATGTGTAATTGTGTGTGGAAATACTCAGCTACGATAAACAGCTTCATCAGTAAGTAGGGATGGTTTTACAAAGCTAATGCAACTGAAACTATTTTTAATAAAATCTGGAATATTAGAGGTTCAGTCCATAGAACATTAGATTTGTTTTTTCTTTCAGATACCTGAAAAAGAGAAAGATGAAGTTTTGGATGGACTTCGTAATGCACGGCCAGACAAAACTGCAAAAACTGAATTAACTGAATTTTTCAAGGTACTGGTTTGATACTTTTCCAGTGCACTTACACAAATACTATTTCTTTGGTTAATGTTTATTTGAATAATGAACTTCAGTACACTTTCCTGCTCATGGCATAAATTATTTTGATGCTGGAACATTGTTAGATAGATTTTCTGTCATTTTAAAAGTTGAGTAAAGCAGGTTAACGTTGACAGTCCTCACAAAAAAATTGCACAATACAAACATAACAAGAATGTCAAGTATGACAATTTAAAAAAGTTTACCTTTGATTTAGAAATATTTGCTTGCATGAATATGCATCAGTTTTTGTGAATCATACTGATTTATTATATTATTTTGTTTTATCAGGTTCCATTTACAGAGGCTCTTGACTTGGTTCGTGCACGTAAGGTATTCTTACAGCAAGGATACGCTTACGTTCCTCGGGACGACTTGATTTCTATCTTGTTGTCCGTCTACAGAACCCATCTTTCTCATGCTTTAGCAGTAAGTGTGTAGATCTGTTGTAAAGTTTTCATCATTTTAAGCTTATTTTGTGTTTTTATCATATTATGGTTCATTGAATCAAGAATATAATCTTGAACACACATTACAGCTTCTGGACTGTTTGTGAAAGAAATTCACTGACAAATGTATGACATTACTCATTTATGTGGGATTGTATCATTCTCCATCTGATGAGGTCATTTAGAAACAAAAAATTGATATAGTTTGAAAGTTGGGGAGTTAGGAATGAAAGGAATAAGAGTTTAGACATTGTCTTAATACAGCACCTTGTAAGTGTTACCAATGAAAGGAATAAGAGTTTAGACATTGTCTTAATACAGCACCTTGTAAGTGTTACCAATGAAAGGAATAAGAGTTTAGACATTGTCTTAATACAGTACCTTGTAAGTGTTACCAATGAAAGGAATAAGAGTTTAGACATTGTCTTAATACAGTACCTTGTAAGTGTTACCAATGAAAGGAATAAGAGTTTAGACATTGTCTTAATACAGTACCTTGTAAGTGTTACCAATGAAAGGAATAAGAGTTTAGACATTGTCTTAATACAGCACCTTGTAAGTGTTACCAATGAAAGGAATAAGAGTTTAGACATTGTCTTAATACAGCACCTTGTAAGTGTTACCAATGAAAGGAATAAGAGTTTAGACATTGTCTTAATACAGTACCTTGTAAGTGTTACCAATGAAAGGAATAAGAGTTTAGACATTGTCTTAATACCGTACCTTGTAAGTGTTACCAATTTTTACAAGTAAAATTACTGTAGATTTTTTTTTCAATATGTTGGACTAACTTTTTGTAATTTAAAAGTGTTAAGTTTGACCAAAACCTTGGATTTAGAAAAATGTCAAAATACGATAAACACATTACTATGATAAAAGATAAGCTTTCTGTTAATTATTGGGGAACATGTTTTTCTAGGGAATATTTTGTTGGTCATTTTAGTTGGTTAACTGCCAGGTGGCCTGCTTTTTAAGGTTTTATTGGTATACTTTATTTGTTGGTCATTTGGTCAGCTAACAACTGTTGTGAATAATGTGTGATTAATGAAATGTTCCTCCGTCTTCCTCCTAGCTAACCTGCAGAGCGTTGCCGCACCTCGAGGAAGACGACCGGTTACTGCCGATGCTGTGTGGTCTCAGCAAGCGCTATCTCGGACAGGACTACGCAAACCGCAAGTCAGTTGTCGGAGAAGTCACAGCCGACATGCTCGATATGGTAATCACACAGTTTAAATCTTTATTAACCTAGACTGGATATGATACAGTTAAAATCGTTATCACAGTGGAAATATCTATGCTAGAATAATAAAAAAAAAATTTTTTTAATTATTATTTGCCCCTCTGCCTCCCTGCCTTTCTCTTCTCTCCTTTGATTTGGCAGCTCTTTTCTTTTCTTTTATTTTGCTATCCATCTCCAGATCCCAGTCCTTGTCTTTCCAGTTATGTCAGGTGTTTATTTCTAGTGGCAATCTATGCTACCCACCTGTCATTCCAGACCTCGAAGTAACAATCTGCAACAAGCAGTCCATTTATAGACCAATCAGGTGAAATAGAAATTCACCAGCTAAAGCCACAAAAAAATCGCAAATAATTTTTCAAATCAAATCAAATCTATAGTCATGTATGTATGCAGGCCCTAATCAAGAATTGAAAAAGTAGGAGAAGTGACTTCTCCCTTCCCAGAAGAAAGGGGGAAAAGTTTGATAAAAATAGACGCAGTGAACATTTATCGGTACATTTCGTAACGTGCCAGTTTCCGCATTTAATCTGAAAAATTCTGAATCTTACACAATGTTTTAATTGTAATATTTCGATATAAAATACTACTTCCGGTAATGCATTTAAACAAAACTGTTATATGTTTCCAAGGATTAACAACGCGTGACAAGCGTTACTTCGAAAAAACAATAGCCCAATTTATGGGTATATCTGAAGAATATCAATATTAGACTACGACATGTATTTAATCTCTTCATAACAGAAACTGGCATGAGTATTAACATTGGTTGATTTTGAAAATAAATTGAACAAAGTAAAACATTGTTTCATCAAATCAATCGTACATAACTGCGCATGCGTAAAAACCGTTTCCCATTAATAGGCCGGTTCACACAGTGTTCGAGATTAAAAATTTTGGGCAGTATCCCAGTTGGATACTAACATTTCAAAATCTGGTATCCCACCTGATAATTTAGTATCCCACTTAAATGAAATTCATAAATAGTATCGTAACAAACGTGAACGACGCTGTTACTTAACTTCATGAGTAAATGATGACTTTCATTGTTTCAGCAAAAAACAACAACGCAGGATTAAAAAAAACAAAAAAAAACATTATATGGTATCCCGGTGGGATACTGGGTTTTTGAAGTCTGGTATCCAAAATTAAATTTTGGTATCCCTGGGATATTGGGATACCGTTAATCTCGAACACTGTTCACAACTACTCGAGGATACAGACTGGCACCAAAGTAAAAACAGGTGCCAGGTGAGCTATGACAATAAACAAGTCAGAATCTTGATGTCAGTTGTGTGATTTTGTTTTTGAAATCGTATTAGGTCCAGAATATTACAGCGACTTCGACTTCTCACTACTGCCAATAACTTGGCGACTTGAGCTGACTTTCGGTGAAAAAAATTCTCATTTCGTGGCAAGATTAGGGCCTGTGTATGATAGTGTAGTCTGCTATTTAGCTCATAGTTTTCTGTTAAATGTCAATTGTAGAAATGCTCTAAAATACATCTCTGAGGTCCGTGGTTCTGTTATATTTTAAAGTCTTTTATTTTAATCACAATTTCAGCTCTGCAAGAAGTCGTACCCTCTGTGTATGCAGGAGCTGCACCAGTCTGTGCGATCCAACCACCACTTGCGCCACGGTGGCAGACAGCAGTATGGCTTGTTTCTGAAGGGCATTGGGCTCTCTCTCGATGAAGCCATGAAGTTCTGGCGAACAGAATTTACTAAATTATTGGACGTTGATAAGGTATGGAAATTAATTAATAGAATATGAATTGCATCAAATTTAATGATGTTTGTTTATGTTGTTTATTTGACTGACTTATTTTGACAAAGTTGCTTTTCTGGCAGCAGCATTGTCATCTTAAATGGTAGGTTAGAAATTTAACTCTATGACTTTTCTGGTCACTTAAATATGTAATTGAGAGCATTACAAACATATTAATGATCAGAATGACTTTAAAAAATGTATGCTTACTTTATTTCATAAATGTAAAATGGTTGTTGAGGATTATTAAAACAGCATTAAATTAGTATTAGTTTCAGTAATATTTTTCTATTTTATGTAGATTTTTTCATATAGTCACTTTTCTTAGAAAAACCCCAAATCCTAAAAACGGATTACACCATATTCAATGTGTGATTTTGAGGAGAGCCTGAGGCTCACAAAAATCATATAGGACTCTTTAGCTTGGCATGCATACCAGACAACATGGCTTGTAAATGTTATTTGTATAAATTTTATTGATTCTTCGAAATGACATAGTCAACATATATCTTAAAATACTAGGAAACCACAATTTTGAATAGCGATCTTTTACATGGTTTCAAGCAAAACATTTAGTGTATCTTCTGTTCTACTGGAGACGCATGGCAGGGCTCGCTGGGTTGGTGGCGGGCTTTACATATTTGTAAACGGAGTCCTTATGACACTTAATGTTTTTAAACCAAAATCACACACTGATATTAAATATCCCCCAACATATGTACTTTTCACCATTGCTGTTATCATTTACAACATCATGGTTTATTTCTTGTTGTAGAAGTTATTTTAATTGTAATTTAATCCAAGAGGCCAGCTTGTACACAAATGTTTTTCACTACAGTTTGACAAGCAGTATTCGTACAACATCCGACACAACTATGGAAAGGAGGGAAAGCGCACAAACTACACCCCGTACAGTTGTATGAAGATCATCATGTCTAACCCACCAGGACCGGGGGATGCTCATGGTACTAATAGAGAGTAATACATGAGTGGCCGTTTATCTCACGAGTTGTTTTAAAATATTTCTTAACAAATGAGTTGTGAGATAAATGGTATCTTAACGGACACGAATATATTATTCTATTTCTTACGTATACTGAAAAACCAGGTTTTAACCAAGATATATGGCATTTTTGACCTGGTCATCACCTAGGAGCAGTCAGTCGTATGTCTTGAAATTGTTAACACATGTACGTTTGTAAACAGAGCATGTGTTATCATAAACAAGGCATGGTGTTTTCAACAACGGGTGTGTAAGAAATATGTTTACAGTGCACGCTATAAGCTGAACCAAAATTATTGTTAACATTTTGGGGAAAATAATTAAAAAATATATAGCCAGTTTAAGTATTTTTGTTATGCTTAAAAGTACATAAAAAAACAATTTAAGGTTTATTGCAAGCCTCTGGAAATTGCAATGATGGTTTGTGTGGCTTATGGAAATGTAATGTTTCATTTGCGCTTTACATTTCAAACATTTATATGGACATGTAGGTTATCTTAAAAAGGAAATGTGTTACCTGAATTTATTTTTGCACACCCCATAAATGGGATGCACAAATGTTTAGTTCTCAAGGCCTGTTTTGGCTATATTGTAGAATTAGCTTTTTAGTGTGGTGCCTAAATCTAATTTAGTGACAAACAGAAACAGTGTCGAAGGCATCAAATGTAAGCAGGCTGTAGCCAAGAGGTCGTTTGGTATTTCACATATTTTGGATTTTATTATTTATTTTTTAAAAATATTCTGAGGTGTGGTTAAACAAATGTTTTTTTCCTTTCCTTTTGAGTTTACTCAACACTCAATGTTAAGTACACTTATATAAAAAAGAATATTGCAACGGAATCAAACATTCAGAGGAGCAGGATATAGCTCAGTCAGTAGAGATAGACTCAGCATAATTGTCTAACTACATTTTACAGCTTTGAGAAAAGTGGAAACAATTTATCTTCATACAAACAGAATGAATGTTTTAAAGATTATTTGAACAAGATTGTCAAAAATAATTTTTTTCAAATAATCTTTAAAGAATTCATTTCTGTTTGTATAAAAAAGTCTGGGTTGTTTTGGGTTTTTTTTCTCAAAAGCTCTAAAAAATAGTTAGGCGATTATGCTAAGAGGCTGATAAAACTTGATCATTATTTTTAGGCTTTTGCTCAATCTTCTCTATATAACTTGTGGATTTTGTTTGAACATTTTAGCAGGACTGGTGCCAATGTTACTGTTGTACAACTTTAAAATGCTGGGGTTTATTTTTCTTCAACAGGATGTCCGTTTAGGCATTGTGATTCAGAACTTCTGAAACAGAAACTGCGGTCACGTGGGTTGTCAAAGGATGAAGTGGAACAGGTAATTTGTTAGTGGTGGTTTTAAATTTCGGTCAGTTATAGGGACATACCCTAGTTTTCAAACACTAAGACATATTTTAGAAAATCAGACATTATTTAGATTATATTGTTTAAATTATTCATTTCCGTACATTCGAAGTGTTTTTAGTCATCCTGGTGTTTTTAATATCACAATATGCATTTCTCATATTCTTAAAAACGCACCTCCGTCTGAGAAGTAACAGTTTCACTCAATTGTAACTTTATCCAAATGTGTTAGAGGTTTGTAGATAAACTAAACTTAGTGTTAATTTTCATGGGTTGAAACTAGGCTATGTCCCTTTAATGTTTTATTCAGGCTTTCTGTTCCCCATGTATTATTCCAAATTGTCCACAGCCCACTCTAGTTTTGGGTGTAAACTGGCAGGGCTAGCCCTGGATGTGCAGAAAATTTCGCCAAATTATCTATTTAACTTTTTAAAATTGCAGAAACCCACCATTATTTTCAGAAACATACCAATCATTTACATGAAATTATTTCGCCAAATTAAAATAAAATTCGCCAGTTGAGTTTAAAATTTGCAATTAGTGAATTTGGTGAGTGGCAGAGCCCGGTCATATTAGAAATTGTACCCACAAGGAGCTTGTTTGAACCTTGATATGATGTAAGCACATTAAACCAGTTGATTGATTGAATGCAGTGCAATGGTTGAGCACTCATTTGTTATGTGATAACCGGTCTTGGTGGTGTCATGGTTAAGCCATCGGACATAAGGGGCTGGTAGGTACAGGGTTCACAGCCCAGTACCGGCTCCCACCAAGAGTGAGTTTTAACGAGTCAATGGGTAGGTGTAAGACCACTACACCCTTTTTTCTCACACTAACCACTAACGACTAACCCACTATCCTGGACAGACAACCCAGATAGCTGAGGTGTGTGCCCAGGACAGCATGCTTGAACCTTAATTGAATATAGGCACGGAAATAAGTTGAAATGAAATGTGATTTGATGGACTTATGGGTGAGGAGGCAACCTGGGATGTGGTATGTCTTCATTTTGGAAAGACTGGCCTATATAATGGCAACAGATTTCCTCTCTCTCTCTCTTTCAAACTAATCAAAATAGCCATAGTTTAAAGTGTGCTGATGATAAACAAACATTCCTCTCCTTTCTGCAGATCACAAATGAAGCAAAGGGAGGTCACTACCAGACGGCCTGTGCGACGTTCTTCGATTTCACTCACCGCAACATGGAGCGACAAGAACATCTGTTTAACCACCCGAACCAGTACTTCGATGAAAGCCAGCTGCTCCATAATTCTGGTGAGTGCAGTGCTTTAAAACATTCACAAGATAACCATATGGAGTTTTTAGATTTGCAGGTGTTATTGTCTTATTTACTGCCCCTACGATTATGTCATTTTTGACTAAAAGTGTTAGCCCAAGGTAAAAAATTAAACATTTGGGGACATCAAATAGACAATAATACCCGCAAAGCTAAAAACATCATAAGGCTGTGTCCATTTGTAAACTGAATTGTTTTTCCATGGAATCAGCTGAATTATTTAAAAGACATACCTAGCTACAATTTACGTGAATTATATTTGCATAACCAGTGAATAAGCTAATCTTAACACATGTACCAATTGGTCTACTACACTGACATTCCGAGTGCATTGTAATCAAAAGGCTTTGCAAATGGTATAGCATTTTTTTAAATGTTCAAAATCAGTGTAGAATTTGTTTTTTTTTACAACTCCTAATTTTAACATGTGGCGGTTCACATGAATATAAATTTGCATAACTGACACCAGAACAAAGAAAACCAATGGTTCAGATGAAATATTGTGCTCTGTGATAGTGTTCTGGCTGCTCCAATTAAGCGGGGCGGCCCACCCCGCTATTGAATTTTGCCACCCTCCTTTCACATTTTGCTGCCCTCCTTTCATGTTTTGCCAACCTCCTTTATTTTTTGTTTTGTGTAGGAAAAAGCAACTGACAAAAAACATGCGACAATTAATGTAATGTAATTTAACAGTATTTTAACAGTCTCTATTTTGTCCCATACCTGTATCCATTTGTATGTTTGATACACACAATAAAAGTTATATTTTATTTGAGCAATGAAAACAGATTTTTTCATGGATTTGGCAATATCAGACAGAAACCACTTATTTGGTGCCAAATTTGTCACATGATCAGAACGATCATTCTGTCTTTTGTTTCCACTATTGTGATATTTTGTCCTCAATTGCAGATATAATTGATTGTGACTGATGATTTTTACTTTCTGTCATTTCTGTCATTCTGTTTATTCAGCAATTCTTTATAAAATATTATAAACTTTTCCTTTTTGGGGGATGTCACAGCTTATAAAACAACGTAAGTGGTAGTGTTTATCATTAAAATCATTTATTTTGGTTGCCAAATAATATATACACCACCTTTACAAAAACAAAACAACTTTTTATCAGCTGGCGATATCAAAGCGATCGATTCATTCGATGAAGATGGAAATATATCTTTTTTTTATCCCACATTAGGGGATCACTTTACAAAAATCTTTATGGTTTTTCATATATTTTGAAATCTTTATTAAAATAGTATTAAAACTGATCGGTTCAGCAAAACCAGAACTGCCTGTGAATGTTGGACCGACACCATCTTTGGTTCAGTCTTTTAATCGAACCGAAGATGATGTCGGTCCGCTTGTATTTTGTATAAACGTTTTTTTACCAAATACTGAGAGGTAAGATAAAGAGTGTCTTTCCACAAAGTCGACCAACACACAACGATATATGGTAACCAAGCCCATCCCCCTTTTTTGTGTTTTTGTTTTGCTTTTCGTTTTTTATCTTCTTTTTTTTTAGAAGGGTGTGGTGCCGTGGCTGCCCTCCTTTAATTTTCACCCAGTGAAAACACTGGTGATATTTTCTTCAGTCTGTTCCAGAAATTGTTAGTAGTTTTGAAGGGAAAGATGCATCTAAATAACTTTTGAAATTGCTGAAATGTTTCAAACTGCAAATAAGGCCAAATCAATGTGTGGGGAGACGCGGTCGGTTTGGGATCGATCCCCATCAGTGGGCCCATTAGGCTATTTCTTGCTCCAGCCAATGCACCACGACTGGTACATCAACGGCTATGGTATGTACTACCCTGTCCGTGGGATGGTGCATATAAAAGAACCCTTGCTGCTAATCAAAAAGAGTAGCTCATGAAGTGGCGACAGCGGGTTTCCTCTCAATATCTGTGTAGTCCTTAACCATAATGTTTGATGCCATATAACCGTACATAAAATGTGTTGAGTGCGTTGTTAAATAAAACATTTCTTTCTTTCTTTTTGTCAATGTGTGGACGAAATGCCAGATTAACCATGTTAGACACCAAATAGCTGTGAATGAAATATGTACAGAGGCCTTCTTAAACAACTGTTCCTTGAATTTCAACATTGTTATACTTTATAGGATCAACCGTCAAGACCCCCAAAGTCTTGACAAAGTGTGTGCGTGTCAGTGCTTCACAGAACCATGGCCAATCACAGGAGGTAGCAACCGGCCAATCACAAGTGACGTCACAGATGACCGGCGTGGAAGAAATGGATGATGATTTCAGCATGACCGCGGAGGAGATGGACCTCGCCCTACTAAATGCTGAGAAGCCTACGACACCGCAAAAATAATCTGTTAATTACTGGCATTCAGTTATGAACAAAAATAATTAATATTTTATGAATAATATGAAATCAGTATTCATGAATAATTACTGGCAGTAAGTTGTAATCTAGACTCTACTGAATATTATGAAACCAGTATCCATTATATAATTTATATTTAGGAATAAACCTTCTTACACACCAGTTGGCGAGAACATGATTCATTATTTTTGGTAACACATACCAATAATATACAACATATGAGATGACAAGGTCGCCACTGCCATACCATCCAATAAAAAAAAAAAAAGAGGAATTTATCCATCTTTGACACAGTTATACCTCGATGGTGTTGTGGTTAAGCCATAGGACTATAGGCTGGTAGGTACAGGGTTTGCAGCCCAGTACCAGTTCCAACCCAGAGCGAGTTCTTAAGGTCTCATTGGGTAGGTATAAGGCCACTACACCCTCTTCTCTCTCATTTACCACTAACCCACTGTTCTGGACAAACAACCCAGATAGCTGTTGTGTGTGCCCAGGACAGCGTGCTTGAACCTTAATTGGATATAAGCACAAAAATAATTTGAAATGAAATTGCTTTATCAGTATTCTGAGACTTCATTTTAATAATGCATTATAAAATCCTCTTATTCATGTATTTATGGACACCATTCTGTTTCAGGGGCAATATGTTGAGTGTTTAAAACTGGAAGGTTGAAATGATACGGCATCCCTTACAGTCTAGGTTCAATGGTACCAAGCTAAATCTTTAGTTGTACGCCCTGATGGTTGTCTGCAGGTGATGGTCTTTTACAGTTGCTCCATTGGAACTTTATGGATGTTTCAGGATGCAATAGCAGGCTCAGCACGCTAGTTGGTGGATAGTCGTGTTAACTTGTGCCATGTTCGACTATGCATTGATATAATAATAGAATCTATCACCTTTCCAACCTGAGGGACAAAATTTTGTGATGGCCGAGGTTTACCTATAACCCCATTTATGTTGTTTTACAAGTCATAAATTACTGCTTTTGTTTACACTGTGCATACAGCAATTGGTCAGGAGCTGCCCGCTCTTTGCCCCAAGCAGAGTAGTGGACGCCTCGAAAAAAAAAGAAAATGGCTGTCCCCAGTTAGCAGGAATAATCATGGGTTTTTTATTGTTTTATTGTTGGTGGTCTGGGTATGCGTACTCTCCTTTTAATGCTGCATTTAAGTCTTATTTTGTAAATATGAATATCCTGCCCACCTACCCACCGTCCACTCCCCACCAAATGTAAAGGTTTTTAAGCACTTATCTCCTTCTTTAGGTGACATATCCGATTATTACTACTGGAAAAATTGTATTTATTTAAAGTTGAGCTAGTGAATTTTTAATCATGGCTAGTAAAATTTTTAAATCACTTATCCAATGGCTAGTGGATTTTTTAAAAAACAATTCTAGAAGCCCTGTACTGATCACTAATTAGTCCTTGCCAGGAAAGGCGGATGTGATCGCTCCTACTCCCCAACACTCTCTCCTGGAAAGGTGGGTGTGATCGCTCCTACTTCCCAACACTCTCTCCTGGAAAGGCGGATGTGATCGCTCCTACTCCCCAACACTCTCTCCTGGAAAGGCGGATGTGATCGCTCCTACTCCCCAACACTCTCTCCTGGAAAGGCGGTTGTGATCGCTCCTACTCCCCCCAATACTCTCTCCAGGAAAGGTGGGTGTGATCGCTCCTACTCCCCAACACTCTCCTGGAAAGGCGGATGTGATCGCTCCTACTCCCCAACACTCTCCTGGAAAGGCGGATGTGATCGCTCCTACTCCCCCCAACACTCTCTCCTGGAAAGGCGGATGTGATCGCTCCTACTCCCCAACACTCTCTCCTGGAAAGGCGGATGTGATCGCTCCTACTCCCCAACACTCTCCTGGAAAGGCGGATGTGATCGCTCCTACTCCCCAACACTCTCTCCTGGAAAGGCGGATGTGATCGCTCCTACTCCCCAACACACACTCCTGGAAAGGTGGATGTGATCGCTCCTACTCCCCAACATTCTCTCCAGGAAAGGCGGTTGTGATCGCTCCTACTCCCCAACACTCTCTCCTGGAAAGGCGGATGTGATCGCTCCTACTCCCCAACACTCTCTCCTGGAAAGGCGGATGTGATCGCTCCTACTCCCCAACACTCTCTCCAGGAAAGGTGGGTGTGATCGCTCCTACTCCCCAACACTCTCTCCAGGAAAGGTGGGTGTGATCACTCCTACTCCCCAACACTCTCTCCAGGAAAGGCGGGTGTGATCGCTCCTACTCCCCAACACTCTCTCCTGGAAAGGCGGTTGTGATCGCTCCTACTCCCCCCCAACACTCTCTCCAGGAAAGGTGGGTGTGATCGCTCCTACTCCCCAACACTCTCTCCAGGAAAGGTGGGTGTGATCGCTCCTACTCCCCAACACTCTCCTGGAAAGGCGGATGTGATCGCTCCTACTCCCCCCAACACTCTCTCCTGGAAAGGCGGATGTGATCGCTCCTACTCCCCAACACTCTCTCCTGGAAAGGCGGATGTGATCGCTCCTACTCCCCAACACTCTCCTGGAAAGGCGGATGTGATCGCTCCTACTCCCCAACACTCTCTCCTGGAAAGGCGGATGTGATCGCTCCTACTCCCCAACACACACTCCTGGAAAGGTGGATGTGATCGCTCCTACTCCCCAACACTCTCTCCAGGAAAGGCGGTTGTGATCGCTCCTACTCCCCAACACTCTCTCCTGGAAAGGCGGATGTGATCGCTCCTACTCCCCAACACTCTCTCCTGGAAAGGCGGATGTGATCGCTCCTACTCCCCAACACTCTCTCCTGGAAAGGTGGCTGTGATCGCTCCTACTCCCCAACACTCTCTCCTGGAAAGGCGGATGTGATCGCTCCTACTCCCCAACACTCTCTCCTGGAAAGGCGGATGTGATCGCTCCTACTCCCCCCAACACTCTCTCCAGGAAAGGTGGGTGTGATCGCTCCTACTCCCCAACACTCTCTCCAGGAAAGGTGGGTGTGATCACTCCTACTCCCCAACACTCTCTCCAGGAAAGGTGGGTGTGATCGCTCCTACTCCCCAACACTCTCTCCAGGAAAGGTGGGTGTGATCGCTCCTACTCCCCAACACTCTCTCCTGGAAAGGCGGTTGTGATCGCTCCTACTCCCCCCAACACTCTCCTGGAAAGGCGGATGTGATCGCTCCTACTCCCCAACACTCTCTCCTGGAAAGGTGGATGTGATCGCTCCTACTCCCCAACACTCTCTCCTGGAAAGGCGGATGTGATCGCTCCTACTCCCCAACACTCTCTCCTGGAAAGGCGGATGTGATCGCTCCTACTCCCCCCAACACTCTCTCCAGGAAAGGTGGGTGTGATCGCTCCTACTCCCCAACACTCTCTCCAGGAAAGGTGGGTGTGATCGCTCCTACTCCCCAACACTCTCTCCAGGAAAGGTGGGTGTGATCGCTCCTACTCCCCAACACTCTCTCCTGGAAAGGTGGGTGTGATCGCTCCTACTCCCCAACACTCTCTCCTGGAAAGGCGGATGTGATCGCTCCTACTCCCCCCAACACTCTCTCCTGGAAAGGCGGATGTGATCGCTCCTACTCCCCAACACTCTCCTGGAAAGGCGGATGTGATCGCTCCTACTCCCCAACACTCTCTCCTGGAAAGGCGGTTGTGATCGCTCCTACTCCCCAACACTCTCTCCTGGAAAGGCGGATGTGATCGCTCCTACTCCCCAACACGCTCTCCAGGAAAGGCGGATGTGATCGCTCCTACTCCCCAACACTCTCTCCTGGAAAGGCGGTTGTGATCGCTCCTACTCCCCCCAACACTCTCTCCTGGAAAGGCGGATGTGATCGCTCCTACTCCCCCCAACACTCTCTCCTGGAAAGGCGGATGTGATCGCTCCTACTCCCCAACACTCTCTCCTGGAAAGGCGGATGTGATCGCTCCTACTCCCCAACACTCTCTCCTGGAAAGGCAGATGTGATCGCTCCTACTCCCCAACACTCTCTCCTGGAAAGGCGGATGTGATCGCTCCTACTCCCCAACACTCTCTCCAGGAAAGGCGGATGTGATCGCTCCTACTCCCCAACACTCTCTCATGGAAAGGCGGATGTGATCGCTCCTACTCCCCAACACTCTCTCCTGGAAAGGCGGTTGTGATCGCTCCTACTCCCCAACACTCTCTCCTGGAAAGGCGGATGTGATCGCTCCTACTCCCCAACACTCTCTCCTGGAAAGGAGGATGTGATCGCTCCTACTCCCCAACACACTCCTGGAAAGGCGGATGTGATCGCTCCTACTCCCCAACACTCTCTCCTGGAAAGGCGGATGTGATCGCTCCTACTCCCCAACACACACTCCTGGAAAGGTGGATGTGATCGCTCCTACTCCCCAACATTCTCTCCAGGAAAGGCGGTTGTGATCGCTCCTACTCCCCAACACTCTCTCCTGGAAAGGCGGATGTGATCGCTCCTACTCCCCAACACTCTCTCCTGGAAAGGCGGATGTGATCGCTCCTACTCCCCAACACTCTCTCCAGGAAAGGTGGGTGTGATCGCTCCTACTCCCCAACACTCTCTCCAGGAAAGGTGGGTGTGATCACTCCTACTCCCCAACACTCTCTCCAGGAAAGGCGGGTGTGATCGCTCCTACTCCCCAACACTCTCTCCTGGAAAGGCGGTTGTGATCGCTCCTACTCCCCCCCAACACTCTCTCCAGGAAAGGTGGGTGTGATCGCTCCTACTCCCCAACACTCTCTCCAGGAAAGGTGGGTGTGATCGCTCCTACTCCCCAACACTCTCCTGGAAAGGCGGATGTGATCGCTCCTACTCCCCCCAACAACACTCGGATGTGATCGCTCTACTCCCCAACACTCTCTCCTGGAAAGGTGGATGTGATCGCTCCTACTCCCCAACACTCTCCTGGAAAGGCGGATGTGATCGCTCCTACTCCCCAACACTCTCTCCTGGAAAGGCGGATGTGATCGCTCCTACTCCCCAACACTCTCCTGGAAAGGCGGATGTGATCGCTCCTACTCCCCAACACTCTCTCCTGGAAAGGCGGATGTGATCGCTCCTACTCCCCAACACTCTCTCCTGGAAAGGCGGATGTGATCGCTCCTACTCCCCAACACTCTCTCCTGGAAAGGCGGATGTGATCGCTCCTACTCCCCAACACTCTCTCCTGGAAAGGCGGATGTGATCGCTCCTACTCCCCAACACTCTCTCCTGGAAAGGCGGATGTGATCGCTCCTACTCCCCAACACTCTCTCCTGGAAAGGCGGATGTGATCGCTCCTACTCCCCCACACACTCTCCTGGAAAGGCGGATGTGATCTCTCCAGGAAAGGTGGGTGTGATCGCTCCTACTCCCCAACACTCTCTCCTGGAAAGGTGGGTGTGATCGCTCCTACTCCCCCAACACTCTCCTGGAAAGGCGGATGTGATCGCTCCTACTCCCCAACACTCTCTCCTGGAAAGGCGGTTGTGATCGCTCCTACTCCCCCCAACACTCTCCTGGAAAGGCGGATGTGATCGCTCCTACTCCCCAACACTCTCTCCTGGAAAGGTGGATGTGATCGCTCCTACTCCCCAACACTCTCTCCTGGAAAGGCGGATGTGATCGCTCCTACTCCCCAACACTCTCTCCTGGAAAGGCGGATGTGATCGCTCCTACTCCCCCCAACACTCTCTCCAGGAAAGGTGGGTGTGATCGCTCCTACTCCCCAACACTCTCTCCAGGAAAGGTGGGTGTGATCGCTCCTACTCCCCAACACTCTCTCCAGGAAAGGTGGGTGTGATCGCTCCTACTCCCCAACACTCTCTCCTGGAAAGGTGGGTGTGATCGCTCCTACTCCCCAACACTCTCTCCTGGAAAGGCGGATGTGATCGCTCCTACTCCCCCCAACACTCTCTCCTGGAAAGGCGGATGTGATCGCTCCTACTCCCCAACTCTCCTGGAAAGGCGGATGTGATCGCTCCTACTCCCCAACACTCTCTCCTGGAAAGGCGGTTGTGATCGCTCCTACTCCCCAACACTCTCTCCTGGAAAGGCGGATGTGATCGCTCCTACTCCCCAACACGCTCTCCAGGAAAGGCGGATGTGATCGCTCCTACTCCCCAACACTCTCTCCTGGAAAGGCGGTTGTGATCGCTCCTACTCCCCCCCAACACTCTCTCCTGGAAAGGCGGATGTGATCGCTCCTACTCCCCCCAACACTCTCTCCTGGAAAGGCGGATGTGATCGCTCCTACTCCCCAACACTCTCTCCTGGAAAGGCGGATGTGATCGCTCCTACTCCCCAACACTCTCTCCTGGAAAGGCAGATGTGATCGCTCCTACTCCCCAACACTCTCTCCTGGAAAGGCGGATGTGATCGCTCCTACTCCCCAACACTCTCTCCAGGAAAGGCGGATGTGATCGCTCCTACTCCCCAACACTCTCTCATGGAAAGGCGGATGTGATCGCTCCTACTCCCCAACACTCTCTCCTGGAAAGGCGGTTGTGATCGCTCCTACTCCCCAACACTCTCTCCTGGAAAGGCGGATGTGATCGCTCCTACTCCCCAACACTCTCTCCTGGAAAGGAGGATGTGATCGCTCCTACTCCCCAACACACTCCTGGAAAGGCGGATGTGATCGCTCCTACTCCCCAACACTCTCTCCTGGAAAGGCGGATGTGATCGCTCCTACTCCCCCCAACACTCTCTCCAGGAAAGGTGGGTGTGATCGCTCCTACTCCCCCCAACATTCTCCTGGAAAGGCGGATGTGATCGCTTCTACTCCCCAACACTCTCTCCTGGAAAGGTGGGTGTGATCGCTCCTACTCCCCAACACTCTCTCCAGGAAAGGTGGGTGTGATCGCTCCTACTCCCCAACACTCTCTCCTGGAAAGGTGGATGTGATCGCTCCTACTCCCCAACACTCTCTCCAGGAAAGAGTTAGGAGAGTGACAGATTGATCGCATTGCACATTTTTAATGCATTGAATTTGTAACTTCATGGGCGGAACATAGTCCAGTGGTAAAGTGTTTGCTTGATGACTGGTCGGTTGGGATCGATCCCCATCGGTGGACTCATTAGGCTATTTCTCGTTCCAGCCAGTGTATGTACTATCCTGTCTGTGGATCCCTTGCTATCAAAAAGAATAGCCCATGAAGTGGCGACAGCGAATTACCTCCCTAAATATCTTTGTAGTCCATAACCATATGTCCGACACCATATAACCATAAATAAAATGTGTTGAGTGCATCGTTAAATAAAACATTTCCTTCTTTGAAACTTCATTTGATTCACCTACCTCCCCTCACTTCAGGAGAGTGACCTTCAGCTCACCTACCTCCCCTCACTTCAGGAGAGTTACCTTCAGCTCACCTACCTCCCCTCACTTCAGGAGAGTGACCTAATGGTGTGGTCTATCACATATTAAAGGGGGAGTATTTATCTTTCTAAAAATTATAAAACTTTGTGGTAACTTGATTCGTCTTGTGAAGAAGACATCAACCATTCTAGCTTAGTGTGACTTGTGAGATGTTTATGGACCACGTCTTTTGACAGTGTACTGAAGTTGTAATCACCATCTCAGTTTGAAGGATGTGATTTTAGTTTACTGCCCTTTCACTCTGTACTAAGATCAGCTTAGAGAGAAACGACTCTTTCACTTTTAATACTGCTTAATTTTCTAGTGTAACTGATGGGACAAAAACTTGAGACTGACGAGATGATATCCCTACAAAACCATAAAACATTTTTGTGATACGTATGGTTTGTCAATATTCAAGTAAGCCATTTTAAAAATGAACTAAACACTATGTTTGTTCCAGAAAGTGGAATCATTATACATTTCATTTACTAGTATATGCATGATTTGTCTGTGAACTAAATTTGATATATATATATATATATATATATATATATATATTTTATTTTTGTTGTAAATGCAACTTTATCATGCAATTGCCACTTTTTTTACTGGCAATGTCATATTGAAGAATATGCATTTTCATATAGGGACACAACTTTTGATGGCCGCCAACCTTTTCATTAGTAGCAAGGGATTTTTTATATTAAGGATCCCATAGACAGGATTGCACAATGCCACGGCTTTGATATAACAGTCGTGGTGCACTGGCTGGAACGAGAAATAGCCCAATGAGTCCATCGACGGGGGTTGATCCCAAACCAACAGTGCATCAGGCGAGTGCTTTACTACTGGGCTACGTCCCGCCCCGTCAATTGAGGGTGAATCTGAGGACAGTAGTGTGTGTACTATGTATTATGTACAACAGAGTGAATCTGAGGACAGTAGTGTGTGTACTATGTATTATGTACAACAGAGTGAATCTGAGGACAGTAGTGTGTGTACTATGTATTATGTACAACAGAGTGAATCTGAGGACAGTAGTGTGTGTACTATGTATTATGTACAACAATTGAGGTCGTTTTGTGAACTAACCTAACGTTTTTTGTGCTGAAGTTTTGCTAAGCATTCATTCATTTATTCATTCATTCATACACTCACTAATTCATCCATTCGTTTATTAGTCCCTTACAGGTCAAACCGGAGGGGTCTATAGGTTTCATCACAGTCTGTCTGCCTGGCCGTCCGTCTGTCCCGCATATAGTTTTCCGGATGTTTTTTTTTTTAGAATGCTTTGAAATATTAACCAGACATTTTGTATATAGCTTTATCATGTAGTTACAGATCATGACTTTCATGGTTATTTGCCCATTTTTGACGGAGTTATGGCCCTTGAACGTGTAATCCGTGCACGTCAATAATTTGGAATCACTTTTCAAACAATTTATAACGGAAAAGCGAATCCAAAATAACGTCATACGGGGAAAAGCATCATCAATATGGACCAGGGCCGTTCCACGAAGCGATCTTTGCCCTAAGATCAACTTAAGTGAATAGGGGAGCTATGCGCTTATGGTAATCTTAGGCTAAAATCGCTTCGTGGAACGGGGCCCAGAAGTCTAAACTGACCGATGTTCTTACCGTGTCCTTTCGAAATAAGTTTGTCACCGTGTCTTCACAGATGGATATAAGCACACGGGTATAGAAACGATCATCACCGATTCGGAACTTCACGGAAAACATACATGTATATGGAAACGTATCTTTAAAAGTTTTTGGATGTGTGTGTGTGTGTATATGTGTGTTGTGTTACACGTTTATACTTACAACATGTTCCTGCATAATTCTGGACGAGCACAATTCATGTGAATAAAGTGACATAATCTCGAAAATAAAACCGAAACCGAATTGTATGGGGACGTAGACCAGTGGTAAAGCGCTTGACTGATGTGTGGACGGTCTAGGATCGATCTCTGTTGGCGGGCCCATTAGTCTATATCTCGTTCCAGCTAGTGCTCCACAACTGGTGTAACATAGGCCTGTCTGTGGGATGGTTCGTTTAAAGTGACAAACCCTAGTTTGAACCCGTGAAAATTAACACCAGGTTTAATTAATCTACAAACCTGTAACACATTTGGATAAAGTTGCAATTGAGTGAATAATGAGTTTGTGACTTTAAAATGGTGATATACCCTCTAAAAATACACCAAAACTCGACTCCATAACTGTTGCGTCTCAGACGCACGTGCGTTTTTAAAAATATGTGAAATGTATTTTGTCACATTAAAAACACCAGGATGACCAAAAACACTTCGAATGTACGGAAATTGATCTAAACCATAAAATGTAAGTAAAGTATGATTTCAGTTACCACAAACTGCTATGATAGTCAAAAATATGCCTTAGTGTTTAAAAACTAGGGTATGCCCCTTTAAAGGGACACGCCCTAGTAACGGCTATTTGTTAAGTATTACGCCGTTGTTTTCGCTATTTTTTCACAAATAAAATTGCACTTTACTTTCATTTTATTTTTTAGAATACACATTTCCATTCACCTGAAGTGTTTTTTGGAAATCCTGGTAATCCTGATGTTTGTAAAACCACGAAATGCATTTTTTTTTGTATTTCTTAAAAAGGTGCGTTCCCTCGAGAAAAAAACGTTGAGCAGACGAGGTCCAATCTATTTTTAGAGGGGATCTTCCCGTTTCAACATCACAGATGTTGGTATACCACGTGACCGTTATCATTTTGGTTCGGTTTGTTTTCTCGTGCACGGTTTGCGCAATCAACATCCGATTTGTTGTCGTCTGCTTGTCGTTCATTTGTGAGGTTTTTCTTCACAGTTCGTGCACATTTTCATTAACAATAAAGTTCAGACAAGTAAGTATCTCAATACAAAACGTTACAAACCCTTAAAACCAATAAGTTTTACGATATCTTGAGAGGACAGAACAGTTGAAACATGCCCAGCAGAGGTGAAACGAACGCATCCCAAGTCTGTGTGCACTCTGTGCTTCGAGCGACATCTACCGGTGACATCAGAATGCTAACTTTCAAAATTATTTCAAGTAATTGAGTCACGGGGATTCCCATGGTATTTAGCGATATAAAACCTTCTTTTTTACTTCATTTTATAAAAACGTGATCTAATTGTGTTACAGGTTTGTAGATTAACCAGAATTATAATTACTTTTCGCCGGCTGAAACTAGGGTGTGCGACTTTAAAATATCCCTACCTTCTATAATCGAAGAGCCGCTCATGGCGTAAGCGGGTTTTCTCTCAAATTATGTCTGTAATGCGATCCTTAACCACATGTCCGACGCCATATAAACGTATTCAAAATGTGTTAAGTTCGTCATTAGTAAATCATTCTTCCTTCCTTAAAGGGACACACCCTAGTTACGGCTAGTTGTTAACCATTACGGCGTTGTTTTTCGCTATTAAACCCATTTTTTCACAAATAAAATTGCACTTTACTTACCGTTTATTATTTAGAATATACATTTCCATTCACCTGAAGTGTTTTTTGGTAATCCTGGTTTTTGTAATACCACAAAATGCATTTTTCTTATTTCTTAAAAACGCACGCGTGTTTGAGAAAAAACCGTTGAGCAGACAAGGTCTAATCTATTTTTAGACGGGATATTTCCATTTCAATGTCACAGACGTTGGTATACCACGTGACCGTTATCATTTTGGTTCGGTTTGTTTTCTCGTGCACGGTTTGCGCAATCAACATCCGATTTGTTGTTCATTTGTGAGATTTTTCTTCACAGTTCGTTAACATTTTCAGTAACAATAATGTTCAGACAAGTAAATGTCTCAATACAAAACGTTACAAACCCTTAAAACCAATAATTTTGAAAAGTCTTACTATATCTGGAGAGGATACAACCAGGACAAAACAGTTGGAACATGTCCAGGAGAGGTGAAAAGAACGCACCCCAAGTTGTGCTTCGAGCGACATCTACCGGTGACATCGGTGAAAGTTAGTATTCTGATGTCACCGGTAGATGTCGCTCGAAGCACAACAATGCCTACGTCACGACAAATTTCACAGAGTGCGCACAGACTTGGGGTGCGTTCTTTTCACCTCTCCTGGACATGTTCCAACTGTTCTGTTCTGGTTGTATCCCCTCTCCAGATATCGTAAGACTTTGCAAAATTATTGGTTTTAAGGGTTTGTAATGTTTTGTATTGAGACATTTACTTGTCTGAACATTATTGTTACTGAAAATGTTCACGAACTGTGAAGAAAAATCTCACAAATGAACAACAAATCGGATGTTGATTGCGCAAACCGTGCACGAGAAAACAAACCGAACCAAAATGATAACGGCCACGTGGTATACCAACGTCTGTGACATTGAAATGGGAATATCCCGTCTAAAAATAGATTAGACCTTGTCTGCTCAACGGTTTTTTCTCAAACATGCGTGCGTTTTTAAGAAATAAGAAAAATGCATTTTGTGGTATTACAAAAACCAGGATTACTAGGATTACCAAAAAACACTTCAGGTGAATGGAAATGTATATTCTAAATAATTAACGGTAAGTAAAGTGCAATTTTATTTGTGAAAAAATGGGTTTAATAGCGAAAAACAACGCCGTAATGGTTAACAACTAGCCGTAACTAGGGTGTGTCCCTTTAATAGTCTGGATATTGCAGATTTCACACACCCTCCCCTCACCCGGATAGATTTAGACGTGCATTATTTGAAAAATATAACCCAAGAGCACATTAATTAATTATTTCATCCATTTATTATATTTTAGGACGGAATGTAGCACAGTGGTACCCAAAGTTTGTTTTGTTTAACAACACCACTAGAGCACATTGATTTTGTAATCATCGGCTATTGGATGTCAAACATTAGATAATTTTTTTACATATAGTCTTAGAGGAAAAACCAGGTACAATTTTGTCATTAGTAGCAAGAGATCTTTTATACCATCCCACAGACAATATAGTACATACGATCTGTGATGTACCAGTCGTGGTGCACTGGCTGCAACGAGAAATAGCCAAGTGGGTCCACCGGCGGGGATCGATCCTCCAGTAGTACAGCGCTCGTCTGATGCACTTTCGGTCTAAGATCGATCCCCGTCGGTGGGCCCATTGGACAATTTCCCGCTCTAGCCAGTTCACCACGACTGGTATATTAAAGACCGTGATATGTGCGATCCTGTCGGTGGGATGGTGCATATAAAAGATTCCTTGCTACTAATGGAAACATGTAGCGGGTTTCCTCTCAAAGACTAACAAAATTACCAAATGTTTGATATCCAGTAGCCGATAATTAATAAATCGATGTGCTCCAGTGGTTTTGTTAAACAAAACGAACTACCTTTTAACGTTCATTCTGGTTTTTAACAGTAAGTTACCACATGTTTTTGTTTCATAGCGTTGTGTCTGATACACTAGATTAAACATAGCTGGGGCTTAAAGACAACATTTTGTATTGACTTGGTGTTGATTTAGATCACAGCCCTAATGGCCCAGGATTGAAGGGAACCCGCCTCAGTGGTGGTGTGTGGTTAAGCCATCTGACATAAGGCTGGTAGGTACAGGGTTCGCAGCCCGGTACCGGCTCGCACCCAGAGCGACTTTTAACGAATCATTGGATAGGTGTAAGACCACTACACCCTCTTCTCTCTCACTAACCACACACAACTAATCCACTGTCCTGGACAGACTGCCCAGATAGCTACGGTGTGTGCCCAGGACAGTGTGCTTGAGCCTCAATTGGATATAAGCACAAACATAAATTAAAGGAGGGAATTGGTGAATGAATGTTTAACAACACCCCAGCAAAAAATTTCACGTCGGCTATTTGGTGTCCGACAAAAGTAGGTATTTGAATAGGATTAAATGAGATTGGAGCAATTTGAAGGGTCGCATGGCTGTCAGTGAAAAGTACCCCCCCCCCCAAGTAATTGAAGTCTACACCTAAAAAAAAAAAAAAAAAAAAAAAAAAATTGTTGCATATGTAACATTTTTAAAACTAGTTTCAAAGCTGATAATTGCAGATTTTGTTTTACTTTCAAAGACGTCACTGATTAACAAATGTTTGTAGTTTTGACCGCCAGCCAGGACACCGCGAAGGTAAGTGAGAGATGTGTTTACAAGCGATCTGTTGTTCACTTTGAAGGTAATTATTAAAGACAGACCTATCGACTGCTACCTGGGGTTGGGATGGGTCCGGGGTGGCCCAGATTATTGGTAGGCGGTTCGCCTGATAGAACGTTTAAATATTGTTTTGTTTAACGACACCACTAGAGCACATTTATTTATTAATTATGGATGTCAAACATTTAGTAATTTTGACATAGTTTCAGAGAGGAAACCCGCTACATTTTCCCATTAGTAGCAAGGTATCTGTTATATGCACAATTCCACAGACAGGATAATGCATACCACCGCCTTTGTCATACCAGTTGTGGTGCACTGGATAGAGAAAATAACCCAGTGTGCCCACTGACGGGGATCGATTCCAGACCGACTACGCATCAGCCGAGCGCTTTAACACTGGGCTATGTCTCGCCCCGTGAAGATGAAACCAAAAACCCCGAAAACAACCCCAGAAGGGTAGGCCTACAGTGAATCGTGAATCGGTCGAGAAAACAACCCCAGAAGGGTAGGCCTACTGTGAATCGTGAATCGGTCGAGAAAACAACCCCAGAAGGGTAGGCCTACAGTGAATCGTGAATCGGTCGAGAAAACGCGACATAACTATCGCCATAGCGCTTTGAATGGGTCTTTACTGACACTGCCTGATAAAAGATAACAGCACAGGCTCGTTGGAATAATATCTGTCCAGAGTGCCGCATAGGCGAACGGACTTCCATATTTTGGGGGGGGGGGGGGGGGGGTTGATGGGAGTGGGAGTGGGACTGAATTTTGACCGAAATTAAACGAAAATTCCCGAATTTACATAACCACACTTATTCATATTTATATTAGCATTATTGCCAAACAGCTAAATAGGGATGCAGCGGGCTTCCTCATTCAAAATCTGTGTGATCCTTAACCATATGTCTGACGCCATATAACCGTAAATAAAATGTTTTGAGTGCGTCATTAAATAAAATAGGGATGCAAACGAATCACTACGCATGTTTACTTGGATTACAACTAATACTGTCTGTAGAATGATGGGGAAAATATGGTGAACAGGTTCCATTTTGACAAAATAACGTTTTTGAATTTAAGGATTCGTTCCAGCACTGCGGGGTGGGGAAGTGTGTGTGTGTGTGGGGGGGGGGGGGGGGTGCAGTCTCGTACGCTTATGTGGATGTGGAGAGAACTACAGCCTCCAGTGGTGGGGGTGGGGGCACAAGTCATATTGGTATTTCTACGCTTTAAATGAGAACCAAACTGGCCGCTATGTAGCAAAGTTTACCGCACGTGCGTCAAAACATGTAGCATGCATCAACCGTAAATATTGTTAACTACGTTACCTATTTCGGTGAGTGACCGGCCTCGGTGGCGTCGTTGTTAGGCCATCGGTCTACAGGCTGGTAGGTACTGGGTTTGGATCCCAGTCGAGGCATGGGATTTTTAATTCAGATACCGACTCCAAACCCTGAGTGAGTGCTCCGCAAGGCTCAATGGGTAGGTGTAAACCACTTGCACCGACCAGTGATCCATAACTGGTTCAACAAAGGCCATGGTTTATGCTATCCTGCCTGTGGGAAGCGCAAATAAAAGATCCCTTGCTGCTTGTAAAAGAGTAGCCTATGTGGCGACAGCGGGTTTCCTCTAAAAAAACAAACAGTGTCAGAATGACCATATGTATGACGTCCAATAGCCGATGATAAGATAAAAAAAAATCAATGTGCTCTAGTGGCGTCGTTAAATAAAACAAACTTTACTTTTTTTTATTTTAGTGAGTGAAACATTTTGTGGTATAGCTTTCAACCAAAACTTTCTAACACAAAACATTTCAGTGTTTTATCAAAACATGTATGTTGTTCAACAAAACATGTACTTATAATAATTTGTAAATGTTTTTTTAAGGCATATTACAAAATGTCCTCGAGTCCTCGTGTACTAATGTTAGGGACAACATTTTAGAAAAACGAATACATGTATAACAATTCTGATGTCTTGCAATCGTTTTTTAAGTTGAGCAAATGAATACTTATAATGGTAAAATTGTTTTGTTAAAATATATAAGCTGCATTCTGAGTTTTAATAAATATATAAACAGATATCCAGAAATATATTTATGTTAAAATATATATTTTTTTGGCAAGTATCTGTTAACAGTTTTGTCAATAATAAGATAGCCAGCCGTACAGAAGAGAACAGAAATAATTAAAAAAATTAAGTTTTCTTTCAAATAACAGTTTGAAAATCATACAAAAAAGGTATTAAGAAATGTGCCGTGTTGATGAGTGGGTTAAGTTCAATCTTGCTTTCTTTGCTCGTTTTAACCTTAGTGTTACGAATTTTTTCTGTGAATGTGACGGACGTTTGTTTACTTTCCCCATGCAAAAATCAGAGAGGTCAGGGATCTTCCAATGTACCTACTGTTGCGCAAAGCGACGGTTCCACCGAAACAGGTCAACGGACGATGCACCCCGTGTGTTGAATTTTATATATTTATGATTGTTAATAAGCCAATCAGGAGGTGGGGTGAGGGTCGAACCTCTTGCTCCATGCGAAGTTTCTTTAAAAAAAAAATATTTTCTGGGAGAGCATGGCCCGAACTCTATATGATCAGTTTATCTCGACCCCCTCATACACACGCGCCATCCTTTAGCTTCGTATTGCCTTGTTTCCAAGACAACACAACATCAAAGTAGCAAATCGACGTGGTCTAATTAACACACGTAGTTCAGATACATGTGTCTGTGGGTAATAAACGCACAGCGACGGACCACACACGTCCGATTTACACACGCAAAACAAACCTTAATTTGATGAACATGTGGTATGGGTTACAGCTCTATATTCCGAAGGTTCAATGGTCCGAAGGTTCAACCCTAACCCTATGTTCAGTAGTTGGAAGGTTTATAGACCTAACCCAAGACTATTGAACCTTAGGACCATTGGACCTTCCGACTATAGAGCGATCCCCGTGGTATGTGATATTTCTGTCTATGGGATGGTGCATATAAAAGATCCCTTGCTACTAATGGAAAAGAGTAGCCCATGAAGTGGCGACAGCGGGTTTCCTATCTTAATATCGGTGTGGTCCTTAACCATATGTCTGACGCCATATAACCGTAAATAAAATGTGTTGAGTTCGTCGTTAAATAAAACGTCTTCCTTTTTTTCCCCTTACTCTAAGACTACATGTCAAAAGTACCAAATGCTTAACATTATATAGTGATGGTTAATAAAGCAATGTGCTCTAGTGTTGTCGATAAATTAAACAAACTTTAAAACTTTATTAATGATGAAAACTAGCAATTGCGACGTCTAAAATACTTCAAGCGTTTCCTAAATCTGACGCCACAGACCTTTGATTTGTTCTGAGCGCTGGACCAATGAATGAACGTGTAATGACAACCTAGCGCAAAGGAAAATTAGTTATGCCCTTAAAGCCGCACACCCTAGTTCCATCCAGCGAAAATAAATTATAATTTAGTTAATCTACAAACCTGTAACACACTTAGATCACGTTTTTATCAAATGGAGTGAAAAAGCAGGTTTTATATCGATAAATACCATGGGAATCCCCATGTCCCAATTGCTTGAAATAATTTTGAAAGTTAGTATTCTGATGTCACCGGTAGAAGCACAACAATGCCTATGTCACGACAAATTTCACAGACTTGGGGTGCGTTCGTTTCACCTCTCCTGGACATGTTCCAACTGTTCTGTCCTGGTTGTATCCCCTCTCCAGATATCGTAAGACTTAGCAAAATTATTGGTTTTAAGGGTTTGTAACGTTTTGTATTGAGACACTTGTCTGAACTTTATTGTTACTGAAAATGTTCACGAACTGTGAAGAAAAATCTCACAAATGAACAACAACAAATCGGATGTTTGATTACGCGAACCGTGCACGAGAAAACAAACCGAACCAAAATGATAACGGTCACGTGATATACCAACGTCTGTGACATTAAAAATAGATTGGACCTCGCTTGCTTAACGGTTTTTTCTCGACAACACGTTTTGTGAAAACATGCAAAAAATGCATTTCGTGGTTTTACAAACATCAGGATTACCAAAAAGCACTTCAGGTGAATGGAAATGTGTATTCTAAATAATAAAATGTAAGTAAAGTGCAATTTTATTTGTGAAAAATGGGTTTAATAGCGAAAAACAACGCCGTAATGGTTAACAAATAAACGTAACTAGGGTGTGTCCCTTTAAGACGATCTAGGGGCGGGATTTAGCTCAGTCGGTTGAGTGCTTGGCTGAGGTGCTTGCGTCACAGGATCGAACCACCTCGGTGGATCCATTCAACTGATTGAGTTTTTCCCTCGTTCCAACCAATGCACCACAACTGGTCAAAGGCCGTTTTATGTGCTTTCTTGTCTGTGGGAAAGTGTATATAAAAGATCACATGCTACTAATGGGAAAATGTAGCGGGTTTCCTCTCTAAGACTGTTAGAGTTACCAGATGTTAGGCATCCAATAGCCGATGATTGATTAATCAATGTGCTCTATTGGTGTCGTTACGTAAAACAAACTTTAACTTTAAGGTGATCTAAGATCGCTTTGTGGAAAAGGGTTTAGCGGCATTAGAGCATAACCGGGAAATCAATAGTACTAAGCTTATTTTTTTCAGAATAGTTCCCCGATATAGTAAGGACAACATGTTAAAAGTCCCCAAAGTTTTTGTGTGTGCTCTTTATTTTTAATGGCGAAATTCAAAATAGCTACCATATAGACCCTAAATATATGGTTTATCTGGCATAGAATGCAACTACACAATATACATGCCAATTAAGTCATAATTATTAGTTTCTCATGAGTCTACTAAATACAATAGTTAGGTTCAGAGATACAGTAGAGGTAGAAGGGAACAATTTTAACTATAGATGCAAGTAAGTACTTTGACATTAGTCATCATCGTCATCATCATCATCCAAGAACTAGTACCTCTCATACGAAAGATTCCCTGATATGGAGTGCTGTTCACACACCTGGTATATCAGCATCTGAGTGTTTGTTTCACAATGATTTCAATGGAAATATTAAGTGCTGGGGAACTCCGGGTACATTTCTCAGAAACAAATGCAACCAGAAATGCTTCATTGAAACAGTGTCCCTAAAACGTAATTCTATTGAAATCACAGTCAGGTGATAATATTCCACTGAAAGAAAGAAAGACATGTTTTATTTAACGACGTACTCAACACATTTTATTTACGGTTATATGGCATCCAACATATGGTTAAGGACCACATAGATATTGAGAGGAAACCCGCTGTAGCCACTTCATCGGCTACTCTTTTCGATTAGCAGCAATGTATCTTTTATATGCACCATCCCACAGACAGGTTAGTACATACCACGGCCTTTGATATACCAGTCGTGGTGCACTGGCTGGGACGAGTATTAGCCCAATGGGCCCACCGACGGGGATCGATCCCACACCGACAGCGCATCGAGCGAACGCTGTACCACTGGGCTACGTCCCACCCATATTCCAACTGTGTCAACAGTATTCCAGATGGTATCTTCCGTATGGGAGTATGAATGAATGAATGTTTAACGACACCCCAGCACGGAAAATACATCAGCTATTGGGTGTCAAACTATGGTAATGCAAACAAATAAGGTGATGATCAACACCAATATAAAAATTCAAGATTTAAATAAAAACAGTGTAAAGAACTGTGCAAAAATACAAATATCACAGATAGATACTGACTTTTACTCAACATTTCAATTTGTGCTGTATTGGCCATTCTCAAAGAGAATGTTACACCCCTGCACCACGGTGAGGTTACAGCACGCGCAGGGGTCCGTATGGGAGAGACATAGCAACTAGTTACTGGGATGATGATCACTAATGTGCTGAGATGTCAAGAAGAAGTTTGTTTATTTTGTTTAACGACACCACCGGAACACATTAATTAATTAATTATCGGCTATTGGATATCAAACATTTGGTAATTCTGACACGTAGTCATCAGAGGAAACCTGCTACATTTTTCCTAATGCAGCAAAGTATCTTTTATATGCACTTTCCCACAAACAGGAAAGCACATACCACGGCCTTCGTCCAGTTGTGGTGCATTGGTTGGAACGACAAAAACCCCAGTCAGATGAATGGATCCACCGAGGTGGTTAGACCCTGCGACGCAAGCACTTCAAGCGAGCACTCAACCGACTGAGCTAAATTCCGCTCCCCCGAGATGTCAAAGTACTTATTTACATAAATAGTTAAAATTGTTCTCCCCTGTCTCCCCTGCGTCTCTGAACTGATTATATGTAGTTGTATTGTAAAGTTTGTTTTGTTTAACAAGATCCGAAGAGCACATTAATTAATTAATCATTGGGAATTGGATGTTAAACATTTGACAGTTGTGACACACAGTCCTCAAAGAACACCCATCACACATTTCCATTAGCAGCAATTGATCTTTTATATATTATTATCTACTTTCCCACATACAGGACAGCACATACCACGGTTTTTGATATAGCAGTTGTGGTAGTTGTATTGTGTATTAATTTGTTATACATGCATTTTATGAAAAATAATCATGAAGGACCTGAAATATGTTATGTACAATGTAGTTGCATTTTATGCCAGATAAATAATATATTTTTGACCAAAATGATGGCCATTTTGAATTTTTGCCGTAAAAAATAGCACGTACAGAAAACCTGGTCATTTTTAGTATTTTGTTTCTAACTACACCAGGGAACTACTCTGAAAAGAAAGTTTACTACTATTTATTTCTTAATACTCCTAATTTTATTACAATGATTATTACAATGGGACCATAATCAAACTACACCCAAAACAACTTAACTATTAACTCTACATATCAAACATTAAAACAGAAGAACACCCAAATAGAAGAATATTTGTTTGTTTGTTTGTTTAGTTTTTGTTAGATGTTAGATATTTGTTTTTGGATGCTACACAAGCAACAATTACAAAAATTCTCACAACTTATAACCTCGAAAGCCGAACTACCTTTTTAAAAAAATGGTTAAATGGACAAGTTAACACGTAACAAGAACACTAGTTGGGACGGAATGACCCCCCCCCCCCCCCCCCCCCCCCCTTCCATACACACACACATTCCAATCCAGGCACTGTGGTATGCGCTATCTTGTTTGCGGGAATTCGCATTTAAAATATTCCTTGCTGTTAATTGGCAGCAGTAGCCTATATACGACAACGGGTGTGTTTTTGCTTTTTCTGGACCGTGTCGTTAATTTTATAATATATTAAAGCTGCAGTGCCTGGAATACAAAGCCCGTTTATTTATTTTTTTACCCTCGTATAACTACATATATTTACAATGCTTAAACACCTGTCTTACTCGCGTGTAACTACATACATTTACAATGCTTAAACACCTGCGTTTAGGAAAACAGGCTTCGTCAATTCGGACCCCAATGTTCAATAATATTTTATCAATATTCGTAGCATTTAGCAATGACTGACCAGAAGCCACATTGACGTACAAACGAAAATTGTTGTTAGTGTGGATTCCATCATGAGGAATCGAACTATTTTGACAAGTAAGTAGCCTCCTTCAATAATCATATTTAAAAGAACAATTTAATAAACACAACCTCTGTCTTTTCAGTTAAACAACAGGAACAATACATTGAATGAATAAACAAATAATAAAAAATAAAATAATGATAATGATAATAATAATAATAATAATAATAATAATAAAAACCCAACCAATAATAATAATGATAATTATTATTAAAAATATAATATAATATAATATAATATAATATTATAATAAATTATGATATCAATATGTATATCTTGACCTTTAGGGCGGGACGTAGTCCAGTGGTAGAGCGTTCGCCTGCTGCGCGATCTGTCTAGGATCGATCTCCGTCGGTGAGCCCATTAGGCTATTTCTCGTTCAAGCCAGTGCACCACGACTGATATATCAAAGGATGTGGTATGTGCTATCCTGTCTATAGGATGATGCAGATAAAAGATTCCTTGCTACTAATGATAAAATGTAGCGGGTTTCCTCTCTAAGACTATATTTCAAAATTATCAAATGTTTGACATCCAATAGCCAATGATTAATAAATTAATGTGCTCTAGTGATGTCATTAAACGAAACAAACTTTATTTCGACGTTTATTATGTTGTCTAGTATACATCTCAACCAACAGAACAACAAACGCCTCCAGCGGCTATTTATATCCCTTTGATGTGAACCGTTGAGGGTGACCTCTTGGGGATACAATCATCGCCTGTAGTCCGGGACGATTCCATTATTTTTAAATAACGGTAAAACGCATCTCTCACGCTGTACATTTTATACATACTAATGTTACTAAAATCCTTAAAAATATAAGAAATATATTGTCAAATTGGCTCAGTCAACTGTATGAGATCAGAGATATTACTCGGTATAAAATCGAAACTAATCTGCTGTATGCTATTGACGCATTGTTAATGCCATCCCACCTCGCTTTAAAAAATTGTTCCATGATCCAAGAACAAATGAAAGTGTTAAGCACAGATGTTTCTAAACAAATTAACAAATTCTGTTGTGACGATTAGAAGGTATTTTATATTGTGTTAAACCAACAAAATGGCAAACTTTGACATTTTCACGGATTATTTGGGACTTTGCGAAATTTTGTTTGAATCTGATGACATAGATTCAACATCGGAGGAGAAAACCAGATTGCCTGTTGAAGTTCCACAGAAAATTCACAACTTATCAGTTTCTTCTTCTATGGATAGTTTAATATCCGACAACAGCGGCAGTGTGGACATCGGCAACACATCGTCATCAGCGTCAACTCAGTGGAATCATCCACTGGAACCAGTACCCGAAATATCTTCACCGTCAACGTCGACGTCATCATCACCATCATCATTATCACTAACCACGACACCTCCAGTAGTTTCAGTGTTGGCGATGTCGCCAGTAGATATCGTGAATGACATTTTCACACCAATCGGTTTGGATGGTGTTCCAACCGGTCGAGCCATATCGGGACGTAGTTTCTCGCGATCACCAGAACTCTGCACTCGAAGAAACGAATGCAATGAAGTACCAGACGTTTGCGAGTTTTACACCCCAGTGCAAGACCACGGCGCTAGTCCTACCACAAATCTGGACCTGTCGCAGATAGTCCACGGGATGGTGAAAAACGCATGTCGGTATGAAATAAAGGCGGCAGCGGACGCATTTTCTTTAAACAATGTGTGCGTGTTCTGTCGGAGAAACGGAGAACCGAAGGAGTTTTACACAACACACGTGCTGAAGGATTCGAGGGGCAAAGTCATTTGTCCAGTCCTCCGAAACTACGTTTGTCCGAGCTGCAAGGCGACCGGGGACAAAGCCCACACACTCCGCCACTGCCCACTGTCCAGGGACGTGGCCAGCATGGCGGACACGTTCAAAACACGAAGAACAAGCTGTGGGATTCGGAAGTTAACGTATGACTGTTGAAACGTCAGTTGAAACGCGTGTCCTGTGTGTTAACGTTGTAACCAACACTTCATTCGAGATATCCGAGGACTTGTGGTCATACTGCAAACAACGTTAAATCGGATACTCGTACATGTGACTTTTGTGACTGTTTAATAGTAACCAATGTTAAAAACAATATGTACAATGACTTATGGCCACTTTGAAGTGTTAGTTAAGGTCTACGGTGACTTGTGGCCCGTTTATTGTGACCAACGTTAACTCAAGATATACACTGACTTGTGGTCAGTTTGAAGAATTAAGTTTTAAGATTACTTGTGGCCAGTTTATTGTAACCAACGTTAACTCGAAATATATGGCCAGCTTGAAGTGTTACGTTTTAAGGTGACTTGTGGTCCGTTTACGGTAACCAACGTTGACTTGAATTATATACAGTGACGCATGGCCAGATTGAAGTGTTTTAAGGTGACTTGTGGTCGTTTATTGTAACCAACGTTAACTCGCAATTGGCCCGTTTGTTGTAACCAATGTTAAATTATTTTCAAGATATATAGTGAACTGTGGCCTATTTGTTGTAACCAATATTCTCGAGACCTGTGGTCTGTTTCGGGTGTTTGGTGAACTCGTTATAAATATGGTGACTAATGCCAAATGGTCAGTTTATTGTACCTAACCAACGTTACCGCTAAATATATGGCGAATTGTGACAGTTTTTTTGTAACCAATGTTATCTCATGATCATAATATGCTAAAACTTGTTTTCTATGTATGGTGGTTGTGACCTGTTTATAACCATTGTTAGCTATGATGCAGGCATGTTTTTAACCAGTGTTCACTACTTGAGGACGAGAGAGAGAGAGAGAGAGAGAGAGAGAGAGAGAGAGAGAGAGAGAGAGAGAGAGAGAGCGCGTGCGTGCGTGCGTGCGTGCGTGCGTGAGTGTGTGTGTGTGTGTGTGTGTGTGTGTGTGTGTGTGTGTGTGTGTGTGTGTGTGTGTGTGTGTGTGTGTGTGTGTGTGTGTGTGAGAGTGTGAGTGTGAGTGTGAGTGAGTGTGAGTGTGTGTTTGTGTGTGCTCAAAGTTGTCTCAAAATGTTACACATTGAAGTTAATTCTGTTACGGGTTAATGGCAAAGCTGTTGCTTTATTTTGAACAAATTATTTTTAGATCACATTTACGAATAAAAATAAAAATTGTTTCATTAGTTGTCAAATTAAACGTTTTGTTTTCAACTAAATGTTAGTTGCATTAGTTGCCGACTTGAGCGTTTTGTTTACATAATGAAACCAATGACCGTATTAAAATGGATACATGTATGTATATTCAGTAGGCCTAGGTTACAAGTAACCAAAGTTACAACGTCTTGAATTAGTTTCGTTGAATTTCATAACAGTTTTATTTTTTTATGATCAGCAGTGTTATGGCGAAAATTTAGACCAGAATCCTTTCGAGTTTTGACTTTTTTTTGTATTATTCGAATAGTAATACTAGTATATTAAATATTGTCTTTGATTATAAACTTGCATAAGAACTACATGCACCCCAAAAACCCCAAACAAACAAAAAACAAACAACAAAGCAAAAAACACACACACCCCTAAAACCCACTAAAACCTCCCACAAAAACCCCCACATACAAACAAAACCAAAACCAAAAACCAAAACCCCCCCAAAAAAACAAACAACAACAACAAACAAACAAACAAAACAATAACAAAAAACAAAACCCCACTGCTCAAATGTGAAAATAGTGTATGAGTTCATCAGTTATTATTACTGGATTTTAGACGGAATTAACTCGAACCGATAATGCATCTTTAAACATTTAAAATAATTTAAAAAACCCGGAAGTATATTTTGCTTCCATCCAAGCTGCAACTATGGCGGACTATGTTATGTGCTGGTAAGAATGATTCCAGTTCAAAGAAGATTATTTTTATATATGTTCATATTTATTTGATGGATACAACTATACTAAACACTTTTTTTTAGTGTGTGAATTTCACATTTATTTTAAAAATGCATTTTCTTTTTATCTGTTTTAAATGTTCTGTACACATAACCAATATTTTCAGTCTATTTTTATTTTATTATTGATTTTTTAATTTTTTTAATTTTTGTTTTTTTTACAAATATATTGTCTACCTGCCACATTTTTTATATCACTAAAAGCAAATTAGCGACTTGTTTTATTTTATATGAAAACATGTTCAGTTTTGAGCTTTGATTTTTAAATACAGAAATAAATATTTTGAAAGAAATGTTATCCCCTTGTTTTTGTTTAGAAATAATAAATGCAGGAAAAAGAAAACGAATGTTGGACACTAACTTACTGCTTAATCATGGACTGCTAATACTGGTTCCCATAAACTCTGTAGCAGGTCGCCGACCAACGCAAACGGACACAGACCTACGCAGACAATTCGTATATGGCAACACTGCAGCCGATAATCTTCGTCGGATAGTTCCGTAGCAGATCCGACGACGTGTTCCCTTAAATAAAATCTACTACAGGATATATGGAAAGCAGACTTTAGTGTTTCATATTATCATTGGTAATTGCGACAGTCTAGCGCTAGAAAAGAAATCCATGCCCACCACATATATATACGCGGTGAACCCATTAGGCCATTTCTCGTTTCACCCAGTGCACCACGACTGGTATAACAAATGCTATGGCATTGTGGCATGTGATATCATGCCTGTGGAATGGTGCATATAAAAGATCCCTTGCTATTAATAGTACAAACCAC
This sequence comes from Gigantopelta aegis, assembly GCF_016097555.1. NCBI lineage: Eukaryota > Metazoa > Mollusca > Gastropoda > Neomphalida > Peltospiridae > Gigantopelta > Gigantopelta aegis. The sequence continues at coordinate 40,322,337 of NC_054704.1, read as the reverse complement.
GGCCTAGTTTACACAATTTATAGAACACTGGGTGGAACTAAAATAGACCAATGGACCTACCGACAGGAATAGTACAGGACAGAACACACGACGGCTTTATTACATCACTCCGTGAACTAGCCCAATAAGCTCACTGATGGGGATCGATCTTAGACTGAACCCCAGCGCATTTTGTAATACGGCTGTTCATTCATTTCAACTTATTTTCGTGCTTATATCCAATTAAGGTTCAAGCACGCTGTCCTGGGCACACACCTCAACTATCTGGGTTGTCTGTCCAGGACAGTGGGTTAGTTGGTTAGTGAGAGAGAAGAGGGTGTAGTGGCCTTGCACCTACCCATTGAGCCCTTAAGAACTCGCTCTGGCTTGGAGTCGGTACCGGGCTGCGAACCCTGTACCTACCAGCCTCTAGTTCGGTGGCTTAAACACTGCGCCACCGAGGCCGTTTGAACGTATTAACACGCGGTTATTACAACAACAAAAAAAACCTGATGACGCAATATGGATCAGGGCGAGACGTAGCCCAGTCGTAACGCGCTCGCCTGAAGAGCGGTCGGTCTGGTATCGATCACCGTCGGTGGGCCTATTTCTTGTTCCATGCAGTGCACTACGACTGGTATATCAAATACCATGGTATGTGCTATCCTGTCTGTGGGATGGCGCATATAAAAGACCCCTTAGTACTAATGGATAAATGTATGGGGTTTGACATACAATAGCCGATGATTAATAAACCAATGTGCTCCAGTGGTGTCGTTAAACAAAACAAACTTTAACTTTATACACACCTACAGATCACAACCCATTGACTTTGATACACTATTTCTCGTTCCAGCCAGTGTACCAGGCGCGCACACACAAATATGTATGTACTGATGTATGAATATCTATATATTGTAATGCATGTCGAGGTTGACTGTTACATACATAGATATTAACGAACTAGCTCTAATTAAATCCTTTCTGGCCTCACAAATTGTCCCGTGCCGTTGCTGGGACTCGAACCTATGGCACCGAATCTCCCGCAAATGGCAGACTTGCCACAATACGGCAGCTTTAAATGTTAAAAAGTAAAATTTTGCTTTAATATTTTAAACCAAACCACCAAAGTGAAATAATTTATTTAAACATCATGTTTCGGGGCGTGGCCCTGGGGGATTACATATCATGACTCATCTAACCCGTTGAGGCCAAAATATAGAGACAAGGGTCAGCTGGGTTAATTTACTGTCTTTATTGAGTCAATCTAATTAAAATTAGCTCGACTATTACATGTGGATCTAAAGACAGCCAGTTGGAGCTCATGTCCACCAATCAAAACCTTACTTGCAGAATCCTGCCAGTGATTTAAAACTAACAACACTGCGTAGTTCCCAATGTCCAGGTAACATTTCGTCTGTAAATAATAATTTAAATATTGACCAATCACACTTCGCCTTTTATAACGTTATTTGGGAGCATACAAATTCTAAAAATATCGGGCGAGGTCTATTTTAGTGGCCGCAGTACAGCGAACCATACCAATACATACGGGGTAGGTTATCAGTCTTCAATTTTACATTAAAAATTATTTATTTATTTATAAAATTAAAAAAAAACTAAATCAGTCTTCAGTTTTACATTAAAATTTATTTATTTTATAAAATAAAACATGTTTTAAGGCATTCGTAATTCACACGAAACATGTCGTATACCCTCAGAATAATTCGGAATGTTTTCAAATTATTTTTAAATCACTGGCAGGATTCTGCAAGTAAGGTTTTGATTGGTGGATATGAGCTCCAACTGGCTGTCTTTAGATCCACATGTAATAGTGGAGCTAATTTTAATTAGATTGAACAATATCTTTAAAACTGTTATTGCACGCTACTGACAACGATTCGCATTTTTCGAAATTGACGTTAAATCACGTCACTGTATTTGGCATCGCTGGATGTCATTAATGTCGACTGTGAAGCGAGTACAAATAGAGAATACTACATGAGTGCCTTTAAATAACCATTTATTTCACAACGAATTCTTTTAAAATGTATCTAGCGAGTTGTAAGACAATTGGTATCTAACGGACACGAGTGTAGTATTCTGTTTCTTACATATTCTCAAAAAACGTGTTTTAAAGGTAGACTAAACTCCAACAAGAGCCTTATGTGTTGGAAAGATGCATACCCGGACCACCAACACATACTGACACTTTAACAAATGAAAAACGCGTAATTTTAGAATTAATAAAAAAAACCCAGTGATTATTCCTGCTAACTGGGGGCAGCCATTTTGTTTCGTTTTTGTGACGTCCGGTGGTATAGCTTGGATCGAAGTGACGTCAGCTCAGGTCCAACTTCTCTATTATGCACAGTGTAAACAAATGCTCTAATTTACGACAAGGCGCTTCGCTTTCATCAACCTGACTTATAAAACAAAATAAATGACTTGATAGTATAATAAACTATTTAATTAAATATATTTCCATTTGCATCAATATAACGAAATGGAGTTATAGTATTTGTTTTCTTTTAAAAAATCCAAAGAAAAAATGTATATTATTAGGCCTATTGGTAGGATACGTTCGAGCAAAAACGACCACTCACGATACCTAAGTGATAATTTTCTTTTCTCTGGGACTACGTAATTGGTCAGTTTTGTGATTTTAGATGGGAAAGTCTACTTAATCAAGGGTTTTACAGAATTACTTACAGTAATAAAGCTGGTAAAGTCCATTACGATTTGAGGTTATCACACAATACCCTGTGATCTTAATAAAAGAGGCATGTCTTTTTAGTGTGTCTAGACACAGTGTCTAGGGACCGTCTAAATATACACCTGCCAATCAAGAACCACAGGTACAGGCCACGGAAAGAAAAGACCAATTAAGCAAGAAAACACTCCGACTATTATTTCAGTACGTGAGTTAATTTATATACAAAATATAATACAGCTATTTCAACACTTTGAGAATGGTGGTTTATTTTGTATTGAAAAATAAACCACATATACACATTGCTGTGTTACTGGGATAGATATTATTACAGAACATTGCGATGCATCCCCAAAAGTCAGGTATGTTTTGTTTCTTCAGTTCGAAGACTAATTCCTGACGTGGCACGTTAGGTATTACGTAACCACCAGCTCGCCAGAGGGCGTATTCACTGGGATGGTAGAAAATGGCTGTGCCCGTTATATATAATAGCCGTCACATTTAACCGTTTTATTAATTAACTATACGATTATACTTGTTGATATTAAGCAATAATGTGCATTATGTATCGTTGAATATACACACCAGTCCAAAAGCCTTGCTTTAGCATTCCTTTAAGGAAATTTTAACATCGTTTTCGACTAAAGGTTATTTACAGCCTTTTCGCGTATAGCTAACTAACGCGTCATAGACAAATGATTGTCAAGTTAACTATACGTCACAGTGTACTCGATTTCGATCGTACTGTTTTTTAATTGGATGTATGGCATTGGTGACTTGGTCATCACCTAGGAGCAGCCAGTTTTATGTCTTGAAATTGTCAATAAACGTACATGTTATAAAAAATAACGAATGATGTTCTCACCAACGGGCGTGTAAGAATCATATTTAACGTTAGTTCAAAATCATAGTTTGTGGATAATAAATAATTATAACATTCGCAAGAGTGCCATTCAAAATTTATAATTCCCAAACTCGTTTAATAAATTCCGTATAAGTAGTACTAAACCAAATAACTTCCGGCTGGGTCAAAGTTCAAGGTGCACCCTTTTGATAGAGAAGTGAACACCACAAGTCCTGTCATTGGTGATAAATGTGAGTGTGTTGGTTGTAAAAAAAATATAGTTTCATCTGGGCAAAACATGTATGCAATTTTATTTCATCTAGTACCGCTGTGTCAAGTAGCCTTGTTCTTGAAACATGTATGGGGTACCTGTAAAAAAAGTATTCGAATTTTGTGCGGAACTAGGGTAGTCATAGACGCTACTCGTTATCTCAGAAATGAGTAGCTTGACCTCCAATTTTTTTCTGATTCACTTTAAGGTTGAGGGGTGGTAGTATTTATATCCATGGCGTTTATGTCGATTGATACGCTGCAGGTAGGAGTTTTAACCACATATGTTACTATCGCAAGGCTCAATGGGTAGGTGTAAACCACTTGCACCGACCAGTGATCCATAACTGGTTCAACAAAGGCCATGGTTTGTGCTATCCTGCCTGTGGGATGCGCAACTAAAAGATCCCTTGCTGCTAATCGGAAAGAGTAGCCCATGAAGTGGCGACAGCGGGTTTCCTCTCAAAATCTGTGTGGTCCTTAACCATATGTCTGACACCATATAACCGTAAATAAAATGTGTTGAGTGCGTCGTTAAATAAAACATTCCTTTCTTTCATATGCTACTATTGTCGTCTATGGGATTTGATTTGGTAGTATACACCCTATAGCACTTCATGCTCATGCAATAATCTAAATACATGTAGGTACCTCACAATGGTAAACACATCTCAACTGGTTACATTAAGAACAAGTATCTAGAAATACTCTTTAGGCATTTAAAAAAAAATGCTATAGGCTGACACTCGCCTAACCGATAACCTGACCCCCCACTGTAAATCCGCACCCCTGTAATTCTGATGAACAAACATAATTATTCTAAAAACACGGACTCACTCGTGTCTTATAAAAAAATAATCAAATAAAACAATACTTCAATGAATCATTTATTCATCTGAAATATATATTCTAACATATTTAAAGTTCATGTATATGTTGGTACACGATTTACAATCTTACAATTGTCATGTTTCACTGGGAAGTGTTGTGTTTAATAAATTTATGTTTTAAAATACATTTATTTGATTAAAAAAAAAAAATAGTTTTCACACATTCTACAATTAAATCCTTTAGATAATGGTGCATACCATTCTTTCAAGTTGGTACTAAAAGATCATGAAACATTTTGGATATTCCTTTATATACATTTACCGTGTAGTTCATATATTATGTCAATGCTTGCTCTGTGTGTTACTACTACGCATATACTAAATACCGACCAACAAAAGAAACACGAATATTTTAAAATATATGTTTTCATGATACAATTAATTCAGTAAACGGACTGTTGAAATGGGCCGAAAATGTACACTAAAGACACAAAACCTACACGAATTAAAACTGAATCATTTTAAATGAATTAAAGAGAACTAAATTAATATTTGCCTTTCTTTTCCTTTTCAGCATATATACTATATACATACATTTGCTTTCTATGTAGAATAATTGTCTAAATTTTACCAATGTACTCCAGTTCATGTCATTGTTTTCTGTACAGACTATTTTGCAACGTGTATTTATAACCATCAACACACAAATGGTTACGATAAATGATGATTCTGCCACATGCAATGTTTCTTGTGTAACGCACCTAGTCCACTCTGCAACACAATTTACGAAATGTTCCGCCAGAGGTAATGTCTAAACAGTTCTTAGATCTTTCTAGAATTTGTTTTTTCTTTCTTTAAACTTACGATCTCAATCACTTACCCACACTGCTGCACTTTTCACGAATCCAGTTAATGGGAAACGATATTTGATCCCGAGATGTGGAGCGCCTGGCGATGAAATGCACGGTCTCCAAACTGCGGGTCTTTGTTTGGTCGGCCCAAACAACCGAACGTCTGCCCTGGTGTCGAAATCTCGAAGATGTTGATCCCATAGGCGATCGCAAATATGCCATGGAACTTTTGGGCAGTTCGACAGGAGAGGCCACGCTTACTGAATGTCGTCTGGATATTGCCGGAGTCGACGGCAGGTTCAGGTTCCCAGTTGCCGTCTTGTATGGCCAGTCCAAGTTGATCGACTGCTTTTCATTGTCTGCACAACAAACGTCCTTGAAGTCCATGTTAATCGTATCCTCCATAACAATTTCCAGATTCCCCAGCTGGCTGACAATGGCGTTGATCGTCAGGTTGCTACCCCTTACACTCAAGTCCACGTCTGACGAAGTCTTCACATCTCCAAACGACGTTTGTGCGTCTTCTTCTTGTGGACAAACGATTTCAGAGATGATCGTTCTTTGTGTCCGTTTGTTGTTTTTCAGCGAGTTCCGCCGAAAAGGACGATTCTTAGTAATCTGTGGGTTGGACATGCCGCTTTCAAAATGACCGTTGTTCACTCCGCTATCAAGATGGCCGTTAGTTTTCAAGTGGGAGACGTTTTCGATCGTTTCCCTGTAACTGTAGTCGTCGTAAAAGAAATACATTCTCGATACAATTAAATAAAACTAGCAACAAGAACGGGCTTCCAACGGCCCAGTTAATATATACATCTACCTACTAAGTACTCGGCGAAAACTAGGAATGGCAGTTATTCTGAGGCTAAGTAGGGGATATCGAGAAGGTGTTACAAACAATAGTATGGACACTCTGATGCACATGGTTTTTGCCAGAGGGTAAAACGAGTATTTTTGCAGATTTTATTTGTTTAAGTTAACCTTTTGACAAAATTAACGACTATTATCATTACTGTATGATTTTCTTAAGCCTAACCCTAAACTTGACCCATTTTCTTTCTGGGGGAGGCCCTCCATACCCCGTTTATTGTGATTGCATTCAATTCCATAGCGATTTCTGTCAAAGTGCACTTAGCAAGTGTTATTTAATAAAGAAGAAAGGAAGGAAATGTGTTATTTAACGACGAACTCAACACATTTTATTTACGGTTATATGGCGTCGGACATATGGTTAAGGACCACACATATATCGAGAGAGGAAACCCGCTGCTGCCACTTCATGGGCTACTCGTTTCGATTAGCAGCAAGGGATCTTTTGTATGCAATATCCCACAGACAGGATTGTACATACCACGGCCTTTGTTACACCAGTTGTGGAGCACTGGCTGAAAAGAGAAATAGCCCAATGGGCCCACCGACGGGAATCAATCCTAAACTGACTGCGCATTAGGCGAGCGCTGTACCACTCCCGTCCCTTATTTAAAGACGTCTCGTTGAAATGGTATATAATATACAGTGGATTCTGTCCAAACCGGCATTCTGTGTAAACCGACACAGTTTTAAAGTCCCGTCCAGCTACCGTTAATATATTAGGAATAAAACTCTGTCTACACCAGATGCTGTCTATTCCGGACTTCGTTCATTCATTTCAACTTATTTTCGTGCTTTGTCACGGGGATCCTATAATACCCGTAACTGAATAAAAAACACGATTATCCAAATATCTCTCCTAACTGTATATCTATTAGATCTCTCTGTAACGGGCAGTCCAATACCCGCGTGGCTCGGTTCTAGGTATGATCAGAGATAAGATCTTATATAAGTATGTATAATATAGCACGTTTAGTTCACTAGAAAACACAACAAAACACAATACACTTTGGAATCTGTATTAACCTTAAGCTGACAAATATATTTGCCGCAGGTAATTAATTAGCAACAACAATAATAATAACAACCCAGAACTAATCACTTAATTAGTTAATCCCTAGGTGTCTAGTTTACACAATATTCTAATCACTTCACCGTGATACAACACACACACACGTGTGATAATTGAGAAACGCTTCCAGGGGAACTTAATTAATAAAGGAATTACAACTCTATTGCTAACTGGTTAATTTTTAATTAACCCTTAACTACTCATTCAGTAACCTTGTAATACAGAATTAATACTGGTACCTATCACAATAAAGACAATAACCTACAGTTTACCTGGGTCCTCTAGGATGACTGGTTAAGCTTTAATAATTTTAGACAGTGAAGCCTACAATTTACTTCGTCAGTTTACCGGAAACACTGTCTAAATAATATTGGTATAATACAGTATTAAAATATTTAAAGTCACATCAATCACATCAAGGTTATACAACAGAGCAGAAATAATATATTTACCAGTCCGGATGGACAACGTTCCCTGGGAGCCTTCCTATGTTTCTCCCCGATATCTCTAAAAATCCTATCTATTTATTACAAAAGCCGAATATCACCTGGGGGCACATCGCGGTACTCCCCCTATCATGTGAATTTTCCACAGCGACCAAGACGACATTTTTTCTTAGATGGTTAGACTAGATGTCGCCAACCGCTAGGAAACAAGGTCGTAAAACAGAACTCGCGGAGGTATTACGTAACTACTGGCCACATGGCCTCCACAGCTGGTCTGGGTGTGTATTAGAGGGTACGGTCGCGCGGAGGTATTACGTAACAAAGCCCACCTGGTCTTAAGTGCATATTGGGAACAGCTCGACCACCGTCGCGCGGTGGTATTACGTAACCACGCTGCACACAGCCCTCTAAAACAATTAACATCGCCACATGTTCCGTCACATGCTTATATCCAATTAAGGTTCAAGCACGCTGTCCTGGGCACATACCTCGCTATCTGGGCTGTCTGTCCAGGACAGTGGGTTAGTTGTTAGTTGGTTAGTGGTTAGTGAGAGAGAAGAGGGTGTAGTGGCCTTACACCTACCCAATGCGCCCTTAAGAACTCGCTCTGGGTTGGAGCCGGTACCGGGCTGCGAACCCTGTACCTACCAAACTGTAGTCCGATGGCTTAACCACTACGCCACCGAGGCCGGTTCCGGACTTCGGATGCAAATTCAAGAACAAAAGAACGGTTTATGTAGTAATTAGTTCTCTACACCGGCACTCGATCTGACACCTACTGTCTGCCAGTGGTCACCTTTTAAACAATGACGGCAGTTCCCCAATAATTAGGACATCAAAGTGTTATGAAATAGCCTAATCGCTCTTCATCGAAGGCTTAATAACCAATGAACCACACCTATTGCAACGGGTGTAGGTAGCAAGAGAAGTCGGATTATTATTAATTTTGTATGTGTTCATACTTGCATTTAATCAAATAAATCTGTTTAAAACAATAAAACTATTAATTCTAACTCCTGTTTCATGTGATTTTAATCAATAAAATAATGTTATTTATTCTGCTTGTTGTTTTATATGCGTTCTGGTTTGAACACATATTTTGATTACAGTCAAATGTTAATATCCCACTTTCAAAAGTCGGGTCTGAACTTGTGTCCCAGCCCGCTTCTCACTGACGACATGTCGTATTTTGTTTATCGTGAGTTTGATTGGTTTCTTAGAAACGCACATATAGTTCAGGAGTATACCAGTCACTAAAACAAGTATTGTCTTGCTTTTACAGATGTCTTACTAGCCCGAGTACTCTGACTGTAAGAGAGCTAGACGGACATTTGGACATAAATACGCGCTCATTACAGTCAGAGACCAACCTATGTATATTTTTGGCAATTCCTGACTACCAAACGGTAGGCAAAGATTCCCGCTCTAATACCACAACAATCCTATGTTTGACGTCAATTACCTTTACATCGATCATTTTCGAGTTAACTGATACAAAAAAATCCACATATTAATCACTAATACACATACTACACAAAGAAATCCGACAGCACCCACATTCAGCTACGCTTCGTGACACTCGTTCGCCATAATTACAAAGCTCGGCGATCTATTTCGAGACGTAGATCACGTGATCGCCACTGGGCGATTCCGCCTTGTGCAGCAGTTACAGGGGCCGTCTCATACCAAGCGACGTTGCAACATGGATTAGTTTCTTTTTGTGTTTCTGCGATGGAATGTGCATGCTGTAAAGAACGTTTCGATGATAAAAGTGGACGGCTGCGTAGAACAGGAATTTGTACACGGCATTAGCCAAATCTTCCATATTGTAACGTCGCTTGGTATGAGACGGCCCCTGTAACTGCTGCACAAGGCAGGATCGCCCAGTGTGCGATCACGTGATCTACGTCTCGAAATAGATCGCCGAGCTTTGTAATTATGGCGACGGAGTGTCACGAAGCGTAGCTGAATGTGGGTGCTGTCGGATTTCTTTGTGTAGTATGTGTATTAGTGATTAATATGTGGATTTTTTTGTATCAGTTAACTCGAAAATGATCGATGTAAAGGTAATTGACGTCAAACATAGGATTGTTGTGGTATTAGAGCGGGAATCTTTGCCTACCGTTTGGTAGTCAGGAATTGCCAAAAATATACATAGGTTGGTCTCCGACTGTAATGAGAGCGTATTTATGTCCAAATGTCCGTCTAGCTCTCTTACAGTCAGAGTACTCGGGCTAATGTCTTACATGATAGTCCAAACGTTTGATTAATATGACGGTTTATTTACGTTGGTATTTTCTGATCAATATATCGCAAGAGCCGTAACTCTGGACGAACTCTGTCCAAACTGGCATATTTTATCGGTCCCAAGTGAATCCGCTTTAGACAGTCCACTATAATATGTAAAATACCCCCGTACTGAATATATACGTTGCACTTATCGATTGATTCAGTACCAGTATATTTTGTTATTTAGAGGGGTAAATATGTAACAGAAAATGACCAATATGTTCACTTCTAGTAAAAAGTGTGAAATTTCTTATAACCTCCATTTACCGCCTACTGTGGTACCAACGTGATTTTGGCGTTAGCTCTATATCGTATTGGCATTAAAGTGAGGATGCCAAGGATGCGCCACCAAACATATTTTTCATTTCATACATCTACATGTACTAAATCTCATACAGTTTGTTTAAAACGACAATAATAATAATAAATAAATATAAAAAAAAAAAAACAAAACAAAACAAAACAAGGTAACAAGTTAAATATATTTTCTTGTTTATAATATCAGTATCTGTATATTCAATGTGTTTAGAATATCAGTGTCTGTATATTCAATGTGTTTATAATATCAGTATCTGTATATTCAATGTGTTTAGAATATCAGTATCTGTATATTCAATGTGTTTAGAATATCAGTGTCTGTATATTCAATGTGTTTAGAATATCAGTATCTGTATATTCAATGTGTTTCTGGTCGTCTTAATATTTGTAAGAAGCCCAGACTGGATTTCGTCTTCAAATAATTTCGTACGCACGAAAAAATATATTTTAGGAAATAAAACGAAATTTAACCTAGTACAAATATTAGAACGATCAGAAACATGTTTAATATACAGCCACTGATATTTTATGTAGGAAAATATATTTGATATTTAATTACAGTCGTTAAAAGTCTTTGTTAGTCGATAACATCTTAAACATTGCAGCAAACTCAGGAATGTCCCTTTAATTCCGGCCAATGTACTCCGCTAAGCATGGGTGTACGACCCGGTGGGGGGGGGGTCCCCATACGCCCATGCTCCGCTTGATTACGAAATTTGACCCAGCCGAAAGTTATTTGGTTTAGTACTACCTATAGGGGCCTACTGGTAATAGGGAAACACATTCTTAACATGTTGTCCTTTGCAGTTTAAACTTGAGACACTGCGTTTCTTGGACTTGTGTTTTTGTGGGATAGCAGACTTCTCAGCGGCTATATTATAGGCAAGAAGGCCATTCTGAAGTTGAAGATGGCTCACAAATGTATTTTGAGTACCTGACTTAAGATTCCTTGTCCCGGGAAATGCATGGTTAGCTGTCAAAATCCACCTCCTACGTGGTTCAGAAGCCGAAATATAAGTAATTGATATTTTGTCATGGCGACCAGGTAGAAATTTCGCCATGTGAATTAAATATGGATATTTTGTTTAATTTTCGAACTATATAGCCTACAACACACGTGGAAATAATGCACAAGCATTGTTATGTTTTCCCTCGGTGGATCCATTCAACTGATTGGGTTTTTCCTCGTTCCAACCAGTGCACCACTACTGGTCAAAGGCCGTGGTATCTGCATTCCTGTCTGTGGGAAAGTGCATGTAAAAGATTGGATTTCAACATTTGGTAATTCGGACACATAATCATCAGAGGAAACCCGCTACATTTTTCCTAATGCAGAAAGTGATCTTTTATATGCACTTTCCCACAGACAGGAAAACACATACCACGGCCTTTAACCAGTTGTGGTGCACTGATTGGAATGAGAAAAAACCCCTCAATCAGTTGAATGGATCCACCGAGATGGTTCGATCCTTCGACGGCAAGCACCTCAGGCGAGCACTCAACCGACTGCGCTAAATCCCACTCTGTCAATGTGGAAGACATTTGGGAGCAATTTGGATGGATTTGGATGGACAAATGCACTGACACCGACAGGTGTCGCTTCGTCGGGAACAGCCGACTCATTTTACATGGACAGAACATAACCACCAAGTCACGGCATTAGCTCGCTTGAGGTGCGATGGGTCGACGCAGAATCAATCGCCCTCGGTGTACTTGAAAAGTTTTCTTCACAATTAGTGCTCCGCGACTGACATTTCATAGACTGTGGTATATACTGTCCTATCTATAAAAATCGCGTGCTTACTTTTGAAAGGAGTAGCTTGTGTAGCAGCAGCGGACGAGGACACCACTAGAGCACACTGATTTCTTAATAACCTACTATTGAATGTCAAACCTTTGGTAATTCTCACATATTGTCTTTGAAAGGAAACCCGCAAATTTTTTCCATTAGTAGAAAAGGATCTTTCATGTACGTTCTCCGGCACGTCTCCAAACACGGTCATGTCGATCATGGAAGTCTAGTGTGTATCGGGACTCGTGGGAAAACATTACCCCAGCCCAACGTTTGGTAGCCCAATGTCTATGACGTGTACACCATTGCCGTCTGGCAGAAAGGTGTCTTGCCATCAAACGTGGCGTGACGTAAGATGGCCGGTTCTGAATCATCTAAACGGTGTCCGACTCCAATTGTAGCATGTAATGGAGTTGGTCTGCCATTTGAATGAATTATTGGCCTCGATATCTGAAACTGTATGTCCTTATAGGTAGCCGTACACCAAATAGTATCTGAGTGGGTCAAAGTTCGAGGTGCACCCAACTTTTCATTCCCCAGTTGAGGCTACCAGGCTTGCCATTGGAGTATATGTGTCATTGTTTGTTGTGATTAAATGTTGTTTTATCTAACCAGTAAATTCCTGTAATTTAATTTCAACTAGTGTCAATGTATCAACTACCATTGTGCTTGAAACATGTGCGGGGTCCTACTAAAATATGTTTGTGCGGAACTCACTGACGTTATCCGTTATGTTTGAACAGAGCAGCTTAACCCCCATTTTTTCTGATTTACTTTACGGGTGACAAGTGGTAGTATTTATATATATGATGTGTATATATATTTCGATTGATACGCTGCATGTAGAAGTTTTAGCAATATATGCCACTATAATTATTGTCGTCTATGGGACAGAGCTTGTTTTTTCCTAGTAGCACATGTAGCACGTGCTACGGGTCCTGCGCTTCAGGGGGCCCCTCCGTGTTGTGTACATTTATTTTCCCCAGGTAATTTTTCTCCCTCTCCCCGAGGGGTTGCAAAATATATATCCTGGGAAGGGGGCCCCGCTGTTATTTGTGCTACAGGCCCCGCGGATCCTTAAACCGGCAATGCTCTGGGATTTGATAAGGTGATCCTGAATTGGAATCGTGACCCTTAGCCGCCCCGAACGCGAACAGTCATCCACATTTTGGGTTTGCCGATATCGGGCCCTCAGTCGGCTAATGAGCGACTGTGACACATGAAATATACGGGCCACATTTCCCTGGCTGGTGCCACTTTGCAGCATGAAAGATTATTAAAATGTGACAGACAGTGGCTTTGTGTTCCAATCACAAATAGGAAGGGATATTCCCACAGTGTACGCACATTCCAAGTGGATTTTTTGGATAGACACCCCTTGTACGTGCATCATCCCGCTACGTGCGTCTCGTTCTTAACACGGACGGTTTTGAGTTGCGTTGACCAGGGCCCCGTCCCACGAAGCGATCTTAGACCTAAGATCACCGTAACTGCACAGCTAACATATGCACTTAAGGTGATCTTAGCGTTAAGATCGCTTTATGGAACGGGACCCAGGAACGTTACCATACATCGTGCAATTATTTTGAGTCTTTAACCTTGTTTCAATAATTATTCACATTTGAAATGAAATTTCAAATGTGACCAGCAAATAATATAAAATATTATTTTGAAACTAAATTACAGCAATTAAGAACATTATGGCTTGTAATTGTTACCGCCAGCTTGTTAGCGGACTATACCCCATGGCAATTACGGGTCATTTCATTTCAACTTATTTTCGTGCTTATATCCAATTAAGGTTCAAGCACGCTGTCCTGGGCACACACACCTCAGCTATTTGGGCTGTCTGTCTAGGACAGTGCGTTAGTGGTTACTGGTTAGTGAGAGAGACGAGGGTGTAGTGGTCTTATACCTACGCGTTGAGTCGTTAAAACTCGCTCTGGGTTGGAGCCGGTATCGGGCTGCGAACCCTGTACCTACCAGCCTTTTATCCGATGGCTTAACCACGACGCCACCGAGGTCGGCAAGATAATCAAATAATAGCCTACAGTTGAAGGGAGGTAACTCCTGGAACAGTTTTAGATTTCTTCACGTGAGAGTTTCGTTCCAAGATGGCCAATCTAATTAAAATTAGCTCCACTATTACATGTGGATCTAACAGCAGCCAGTTGAAGTTCATGTCCACCAATCAAAACCTTACTTGCAGAATCATGCCAGTGATTTGAAAATAATTTGAAAACATTCCGAATTATCCTGAGGGTATACGACATGTTTCATGTTTCATGTGAATTACGAATGCCTTATTTAGACCAGTAGAACTAATTTTAATCAGATTGCTAACAACACTGCGTAGTCTCCAATGCCCAAGTAACATTTCGTCTGTAAATAATAATTTAAATATTGACCAATCACACTTCGCCTTTTATAACGTTATTTGGGAGCATACAAATTCTAAAAATATCGGGCGAGTCTATTTTAGTGGCCGCAGTACAGCGAACCAACCCAATACGTACGGGATGGGTTATCAGTCTTCAATTTTACATTACAAATTATTTATTTGTTAAAAAAACTAAAAACTAAATCAGTCTTCAGTTTTACATTACAAATTATTTATTTTATAAAATAAAACATGTTTTAAGGCATTCGTAATTCACATGAAACATATATACCCTCAAGATAATTCGGAATGTTTTCAAATTATTTTCAAATCACTGGCATGATTCTGCAAGTAAGGTTTTGATTGGTGGACATGAACTTCAACTGGCTGCTGTTAGATCCACATGTAATAGTGGAGCTAATTTTAATTAGATTGCAAGATGGCAATGTTTTAATATGCTTTGGCTAGTTAGATACTCTTTTCAAACTACTTTTTGTAAGATAGATGGTAACGCTAGGTAATGAGTTGATGAAAAACGTATTTAGCGGGCAAAAATAAGTCTGAATTATTTTTAAAGAATGAGTTGAAGGGGCGTAGGAAGCAGATGGAGACAGTGACGTAAGCAGGCGGCATGAGGCGGAGTGCGGGATTCATGGCCATGACACCAATCAATTATTGATACCAATTTCAATAAAGGGGTAGGACTGGAGGTGACTCGAGCTACGCAAATGGATGGAGATTGCGGGACCAACTGTTCAAAACAGGGCTCTTTTCTCAGCATTAATTTTGTCCTAATTTTGATTGTATACTAGTAGTTTTAGTGGTTGTAGGTATTATTTTTATAGTGGGCGGGACGTAGCACAGTAGTAAAGCGCTCGCTTGATGCGCGGTCGGTCTATGATCGATCCCCGTCGGCCCATTGGTCTATTTTTCGTGCCGGCCAGTGGTCTGTGCTATCCTGTCTGTGGGATGGTGCATATAAAAGATCCATTGCTACTAATGGAAATATGTAGCGGGTTTCGTCTTCAAATTACCAAGTTTGGCATCCAATAGCCGATGGATGATTAATAAATCAATGTGTAGATACGGCATCATGAACATATTTATCGAATAACTAATTAATTTAATCTTTCTTCTTTAAAATATAATTTAACCATACAAAATACTTGGTCCATTCCAGGCTAATGACCTTACAACATACCGTATACAGTATGTCCGCTATAAATGTTTGCGGCCTACAAAAACGAATCGCTTTCTAAGAATTCTGTGAAATTAATGTAAATTGGGTTTAAGAAAGTAGGGTAGGTTTAATATGTTTTGATAATGAAATATGTAACTAGTATAATATTGGCGTGACGTGAGCGTGACGTAGATCACTTGTTGACCCAATTAGTAGACAACGTGCAATAGGTCTCAACATCTGCTTACTTCTGCGTTGCGGCTTGTTTCCAGTTGGTTTGTAATAAATAAAATACTAAACTAGCTTGCCTGTCATACCATTTTTATGAAACTCGTGTAAAATGTTGGGAAAGCATGTTGATACCAAAACTGTCCACTCATTCATGAAAATGGTATGACAGACAAACTCGTTTAGTATTCTATTTGTATTATTACAGTTGGAATTGCAACGGTAGACAGTTTTTTTTTTACGAGATTTATACTGGATATACTACATTCAATTCATGTACTCACCTTTGACAACTAGTAGCCGATGTATTCTTTGTGCTGGAGAGAAGTATTCATTCATTCATTCATTCATTCATTCATTCACTCACAATAAACTATACTAGATACTATTAAAGCCCCAGTCCCGGTGTATGGCTACGGTGACCACGGTGCTTGAAATCGGGAGGGGGGGGGGGGGGGGGGGGGACCGTGGGTAACCGTAGTGAGTCCGGCGGCAAACCGTACCCATCCGGGGTGAGGGCGGGACGTAGCCCAGTGGTACAGCGCTCTCTCGATGCGCGGTCGGTGTGGGATTGATCCCCGTTGGTGGGCCCATTGGGCCATTTATCGTTCCAGCCAGTGCACCACGACTGATATATCAAAGGCCGTGGTATATACCACCCTGTCTGTGGGATGGTGCATATAAAAGATACCTTGCTACTAATTAAAAAGAGTAGCCCATGAAGTGGCGACAGCGGGTTTCCTCTCTCAATATCTGTGTGGTCCTTAACCATACGTCTGACGTCATATAATCGTAAATAAAATGTGTTGATTACGTCGTTTCTTTTCATCCGGGGTGATCCGTGACGAACCATAGATCGCCACGGTTGTTTTAAACTGTTTAAAACTTCCGTGGCTCACCGTAGCTCGCCGCCGGCGAATGCATATCGTAGTGCCACCGTAGTGTAATGTTAGTGCCACGGTGCCTCGCCGTTGGACCACTGTAGACGCTTCCTTGGCCATCCGTGGTTCACCGTAAGTGTCTACTTCTACGGTGACTTACAATGACTGACGGCAGCAGTAAGGTGTCGAACCGTGGGTATCCATGACAAACCGCAGCACCACCTTCATGGTCCTTGACGACACCGTAGTGGTCGCAGGCAGCGCTACGGTACATCGTAGCCTACGGTGGGGAACCGTAGTGGAGTCCTTAGTAATACCGTGGTCTTCCGTAGTGAAACCGTGGGTTACCGTAGCTCACCATGTAATAACCTTAGCACCACCGTGGCAGACTGTCTTTTTGGTCAAAATTGGAGCCAGAGCTACGGTGAGCTATGGTTCATGGCACCGGGACCTACCGTGGGATACCGTGGCCATTACCGGGACAGTGAGATCTTTGATGCATTGTAATGAATTGGAAGACTTTATAATTATCTTCTGTAAAAATACCCCCACCATTAATGAAATCGTCAAACGTTTTTAGTTACAACTTACTAATACTTAATTTAAATTGTCCAAATTATTTGCGGCGCTGTTCGTTGACGTAACACATTCTTTGGCAGCTTTGAAGGTGTACATATCATTAATGCGATTTATTTACAACCATTCCGAGGAACACCGAGACCCCCCCCCCCCCCCCCGAATCCCCTAAAAAACAAACAACCCTAAAAACAACAACAAAACCCCAAGAACAAACAAACAAACAAACACCCAAAAACAAGAAAATCTACCAACACCAACAAAAAGCTTCCACTGTTTTTGTTGCAAGTCTTCCCTTCATCATTAAATTGGCTCGGTACTTTTATTCAACCAAGGGCGGGACGTAGCTCAGTGGTATAGTGTTCGCCTGATGCGAGATCGGTCAAGGATCGATTCTTGTCAATGAGCCCATTCGGCTATTTCTCGTTCTAGACAGTGCACACCGACTGGTATATCAAAGGCCGTGGTATGTACTATCCTGTGCATATAAAAAGATGCCTTTTTACTAATGGAAAACAAATATATAGCGAGTTTCCTCTCTAAGACTATATGTCAACATTTTATTTTATTCGTTCAGAATGTGGCATAGGCATGTACAATAAAAACAGTGTTTTGCCAACCAAACAAGACCATTTAAAAGTTTAAATAGGAGGACAAATCAAACATGAACCGTATATGTTGGAAAGATGCATACCCGGACCACCAACACATACTGACACTTTAAGAAATGAAAAACACGTAATTTTAGTTAATAAAAAACCGTGATTATTTCTGCTAACTGTACTCTACTGTACTCTACCTTGGAACAAAATGACGTCAGCTCCTACCAACTCCTGTATGCACAGTGTAAACAAACGCGGTAATTTACGACCAGGCGCTTCCCTTTGATCAACCTGACTTGATAATATAATAAAGTATTTAACTATATATATTTCAATTTGCATTAACAATGGTAATAGTGTTTTCTCTCTTAAAAAATGCATACTAGTAGGCTACGTTGGAGCAAAAGCACCACTCACGATACCCCAGTGATAACTTTCGTTTCTTTGGGACTACGTAATTGGTCTGTTCTCAGTGATTTTAGATGGGAAAGTCTACTTAATCAAAAGTTTTACAGAATTGTTTACAGTAATCAAGCATGACGGTTGATAATGTCCATTACCATTTTAGGGATGACAAGTCATTTCACCATACCCTGTAATGTTAATAATATCGGTACGTATTGTTGTGTTTAGACGGCGGTAATTAATTGTCTCGTCTGGTTACCAACCAAATATACACCTGCCAATCAGGAATCACAGGTGAAGGCAACTACACGACAGACCTGTTAATTAAGAAAACGCTCCAATTATCATTTCAGTACGTAGGTTAATGCATGGGCAAAACATTATACAGTTAGTTCGACCACTTTGAAAATTATGGTTTATTTTGTTTTGAAAAAGAATATATACTTATTGCTGGCTTACTGGGATGGACATTATTAAAGAACATTGCAATGCATGTCTGTTTCATCATCACTCAAAAATCAGGTACGTTTGTTTCATCAGTTCTAAGACTAACTCCTAACGTGATGTGTTAAGTATTACGTAACCACCGGCTCGCCAGAGGGCGTATTCACTGCGATGAAACAAAATGGCTGCGCCCGTTATATATAATAACCGTCACATTTAACCGTTTTATTAATTAAATATAATAATATACTTGTTGATATTAAAAAATAATGTGCATTATATATCGTTGAATATGGATACGTGTCCAAAGGTCTTGCGCGAGCATTCCTTTAAGAGCATTTGGGTTAGTCTATCCAGTCCAGACCTGTCAACCTTTAGTCAAGAGAAAGCAGGAGGTGTGTGTTGAAAAAGCAGGAGATTTTGTCAAAAAGCAGATTTTTTAAATTCACACAATTTAACCCAAAATCGCAAGATTTAAAAAAAACATTATTACAATAAGTTATATGAATACTATATAATGTCATATATACTTCTTAACCTTAGATCTTGGCATTAAAAAAAAAAAAAAAAAAAAAAAAATATTATCATATAATACATATTAAAAAAAAAAAAAATATTTTATCCAAAAATGTTAAGAACATGAACAAGAAATAAAAAATTTAATTAGTACATTTACGGTATTACACTTACAGCCTTACAGGTTGCGTTACATTATCATTTGTGGTTAGTGTACCTAAGTACCAAAGACAAATTTATATAAATCTTATAAATTAATATTCAGTTTTTACTATAATGAGGAACGGTGGCGTGGTACTTATTTAAAATCATTATAATGATGCAATAAACATTGTATTTTCATTAATCATAAGTAAAACCTCATTACGGACATCGTGTGAAATATACCGGAATTATACCCATTTCCGTGAGTAACTTTATGTCAATGTCAAACACAACATTTTTTAATTGTACAAAAATAATTTCTTGAAGAGTACCCTTATAACCAACATTTTACTGCACAAACATACAAAATTAACTGACACAAGTATGTTTATACAGCTAATTGGTCTTTTCGTTGTCTTGCTGTGACATGTGATTTTAACAAGTATCGTGTGTATTGGTCAACTCGGGAGTCTGGCAGTTCAGATTCGTCATAGTTGCATTATGTAATCCAGTGGGAAGACATTTTACAATTCAAACACGCTTCGTAGCCATTACGATGATAACAAACATTATAATAACACGTCATTTTATAAACTCCATGTGCTTTTTTAACAATATTAATAGGCTATCCCACAATTCTCACTTCGGCAAAGGTTAAACAGTCGGGACAATTCGGCCTGTTACATTCTCAGAAACCGAAAGTAGTCGACATTTTCCGAAAGTTACTTCCCTTATGTTATTTTGACAAAAGAGGATCGATTTTTTTTTATGCTTACAAAAAATGTCATTTAACAGGAGAAACTGTCTCCCGCACAGGTTAGAGGAGATTTGATCAAATACCAGGAGACTCCCGCGGAATCCGGGAGGGTTGACAGGTCTGATCCAGTCCCCAGGCAAGAGACAGGCAGCTCACTGTTACAGCGCTGTTGGTGCATTTGCGAAAGAGGGGTTTTGCAACCACACCGTTACTGTTACGGATAATGACCGGTTAGCACTAAGATTGTAGTTGATAAGGTCACAGCAATTTGCTTTCCACTCTTTACCGTAAAGTTTATGATTAACAGGCCTGCTACACGTAATAAATTTTGTGGATAATATGTAATAAATAAATCAATCAATAATATTTCTGACAGTGCTGCCATCTTTAAGATACCGACTCCAAACCTTGAGTGAGTGCTCCACAAGGCTCAATGGGTAGGTGTAAACCACTTGCACCGACCAGTGATCCATAACTGGTTCAACAAAGGCCATGGTTTGTGCTATCCTGCCTGTGGGAAGCGCAAATAAAAGATCCCTTGCTGCTAATCGGAAGAGTAGCCCATGTAGTGGCGACAGCGGGTTTCCTCTCAAAATCTGTATGGTCCTTAACCATATGTCTGACGCCATATAACCGTAAATAAAATGTGTTGAGTGCGTCGATAAATAAAACATTACTTTCTTTTTACACACGTGTACGACATAAACAGGCCCAATTATGGTTAGCTTTCAGTATCCGTAACAGTAATGGTGTGTTTGCGAATGGTCTCAAATTTTAATCACGAGAATGTTGACAACGTTGTTGTTTTTGTATTACTTACATATCACATTTTTAAAGAGTAAATAATAAATGTTTCAACAGGAAAAATAATTAATCGATTATTCATGTCTTATATAGAAGGGAAAGGGAGCGGGATGTAGTGCAAGCGGTAGCGTGTCCGCCTGTGGAGCCGTTGGTCATCGGATCGATCCTTCTCATTAGACCCATTTGCAGTTTGGGATATTTTCCGTTCCAACCAATGGTCCACAACTGGTTCATCAAAGGCCGTGGTATGTGCTGTCCTGTCTGTGGGAAACTGCATGTAAAAGATCTCTTGCTGCTTATCGGAAAGAGTAGCCTATGTGGCGGCAGCTGGTTTTCTCTAAAGAAATATGTCAGAATGACCATATGTTTGATGCCCAAATTGAATAGCCGATGATAAGATAAATATCAATGTTTTTCACTGAACTGTTTTTGATTGGTTCCGAAGTTGTCATTCGGTTTAACGTGTAGCAATAACGGCTGGCTGAACTTACTCCTCAAGTCTTTTCAGATAATTTAATAGTTGGATTTGGTGGCACAGGAATGCCATCAACATAACGACATAATTTAGGGTTAAGGTTAGCGTTAGTTCTTTCAATGTGTTGTCATATATTTTCACATGTTATATCACATATATCACATGATGTCACATATTAGAGCCACTACACGTGGTAAAACAAAACGGGTCCACCAACGATAATCGATCCTATAGGTAGTACTAAACCAAATAACTTCCGGCTGGGTCAAAGTTCGAGGTGCACCCAACTTTTGATAGAGAAGTGAACACCACAAGTCCTGTGATTGGTTATAAATGTGAGTGTGTTGGTTGTAAAAAAAATTACTTTCATCTGGGCTAAAAAATTTATGCAATTTTATTTCATCTAGTACCACTGTGTCAAATAGCCTTGTGCTTGGAACATGTATGGGGTACCTGTAAAAAAAAAGTACTCAAATTTTGTGCGGAACTAGGGTAGTCATAGACGCTACCCGTTATCTCAGAAATGAGGAAAAGTTGGTTTTGGCCTATAATTCATACTGTAAATATTTCAATAATTTCTTTTTACATGGTATTTGACTTGCCATATACAACTGCTCTTAAATATGGTGTTATATATAGGCAACCTGAATTAAGATTTTAATAGCAATTTATTTTTATATTAAAAATAACGTGTCAATAGTGGGTTAATGTCTTTAGTTTTCATTAACATAGTTAATTTTTCATGTATGAAATTCTGAAAACTCAAATTTGTAAAGAACTTGATTTTTATTGTCATTTTGACATATTTATAGGGTGCTAAGTTATATTTTAGACAAGTTTGTAGTTTTATGCAAAATTTAAAATAAATTTAAAGAAAAACTTCACCAAAGACATAATTAAATTTGTTGTCACTATTGTGCCTTCTGTTCTTAGTTATACATAACAATAATCTTGTTAAACATACCTTTAGATCTCCAGATCAAATATTTTTTTTAATAATCACTTAGTTTGCTCTCATGAAGACCATTTTAGGTTTATACTGGATTCAGAACCAATTTTTTTCAGATTTGATTATCTGCCTTGGAGTAAGTTGGTAATTTATTTTATTGTTAAAGCTGTATTACCCAATGTTACTAGCTAAATAAAATGCTGGATTACTGATTGTAGAAATACATCCAATATACATATTGTATTGATCTGGATTAGAAAATAATGCAATAAAATAGATGTTCGGGTAATTATGTCATTTAAAAGTAGTTTTTTAAAAGTAATTAATCAAAAATAAATGTGTGAAAGCTGGATGATAATTCCAGATATCACAAATATTAAAAGCTCCAACTACAGTAGGCTACAAATAAAATATAGTCAGGAATATGGGTGGCTCCCAATGGTTTTGATGGTTCATTATGAAAATCAGCATGGCCGATGGCTTTGAAATTCCCACACCTGGTAACTTGAAGACGGCCACACCCTGCATACAGGATTTCCTCCCAACACTAATGTCCAGAACATTAAGTTATTACTTCATACAGGTACAGTCATGTTGGCGTTTCCTTCCTTAGACAGTGTATTTTTTTAATACTGATATTTCTTTGATGTACCTGTTCAGGTCTCCTAATCTAGGGGTCAGTCAAGTGCATGTGTTTTAATGGAATACTTTAAAGGAGTAGAGGTACTCTGACTATCTTTGTTGTCTCTACATATATACCTGAGTACACACACCAAACTGACAGTAAATATCTTCAGGAGTTTTATTTTGAAACATTTTGTTGTTTAATAAGACATATTGCATTTGTACAAAACTGTATACAATATATATGCCTTATGAGGTGTACATTATATTAGGTTGCACTATAGAAAGAACAGTTTCAGTGAGGCTGTCACTTTATGTCAGAATATACCAGATCCTGGTTGTCATAAAAACACATAGCTGGACACTTTTTGAAAAATGTATATTAACAGTATAGGTAGTACTAAACCAAATAACTTCCGGCTGGATCAAAGTTCGAGGTGCCCCCAACTTTTGATAGAGAAGTGAACACATGTTGGTTGTAAAAAAATTTACTTTCATCTGGGCTAAAAATGTATACAATTTTATTTCATCTAGTACCACTGTGTCAAATAGCCTTGTGCTTGGAACATGTATGGGGTACCTGTAAAAAAAAGTACTCAAATTTTGTGCGGAACTAGGGTAGTCATAGAGGCTACCCGTTATCTCAGAAATGAGCAGCTTGACACCCACTTTTTTGTGATTCACTTTAAGGGTGAGGGGTGGTAGTATTTATATCCGTGGCGTTTATGTCGATTGATACGTTGCAGGTAGGAGTTTTAGCCACATATGTTACTATTGTCGTTTGTGGGATTTGATTTGGTAGTATACACCCTATAACAATTGCATCTCAGGCGAGCACTTTAAAGATGACGGATGTCGGGATCGGTGGTCTTGATCCAAATTTTATTTGGAACATTTTAATTGACCCAGTTTGAACCATCCGTACCCTTTTACCAATCCGAACTTGCCATTTCGTATTAAATGTATGAGTTAAAAAAAGAAGAAATCTCAGAATAAAACATGATGAATGCTTACATCTTTATTGTAAAAAAGGTAATAATGTACAATGAGACTTGGATGAACAAAAGTGCTAAATAATATGTATAACGGTAAACATTTCCATAACAAAATTGACTTTTTATTATATTCACAAATAACGTGTGTATATGTGCGTGTATGGACGTATAGACATGTTTACTGATAATGTTTTCGACACACTTAATGATGTTTTAATAGTTAATAATAAAACCAGAATAAAATTAATATGTTAAAAACGTCCATTAAAACAGCAGCAAACTACAATGGAGCACTATTATTGAGTCAATGTTCTTACAGTCGATATTTCGTTTGTATTGATGTCACTAACCGGTTCTGACCAAAACGTGTATAAACGTGATGTAGTTTCTTATTTTCTTTTCCAACATGAAACATGATTAACAAGTTAACAGCAAATTCTTTTTATTTGTAATACTGACCAGCAGTTCGCCAATCTTCGCGATTTTGCTCCTTTTTTTTCGTTATTTGGTGCTGTTTTTGAACGTCTTAGCCGAGGACCATACCTCTTGTTCGCTATATAAGGATCTTCGTTTTAATTTGTACCAATATGCTCAGTTATGTTGTAAAACGTTTATGTTGTTACCTGATTTACAAAAAGGTTATGTGTTTTAACGTCAGAGCCTAACCTTGCGTTTGTATCAGCCTAAGCCTGTTTTTATATTTTACAATGTCGTAGAGGATATTTATATACGCAAGAGTGTTATCATTATTATTTTAATTCTATATACTTGTATTATTCAACTACACTGTCTCTTATAATTCCATAAAGAATGGCTTATATACTTTTTTGTTTATTTTATTTTGTGTATCTGTGATGTACACAATGTGAAACGTTAATCAATTATCTGTCTCTCTGTCTGTCTCCAACTATGGGCCACGATCATTTATTGTTTTACTCTGATTAAACGTAGCACCCATTTTGGGTTTTTCACTCTTTAGTGTACAGGTCACATCTTCATGCATTTACTAGGGAGTTCAATCATTAAGATGGAGATATTTGATCATATCTCTCAAGTGAATAATGTCTAAAATTATATCGTACATTCCTTAAAATAGAGAGAGAGAGAGAGAGAGAGAGAGAGAGAGAGAGAGAGAGAGAGAGAGAGAGAGACGTAATATTGTCATGTCCAATCCAATCAGGTGTGATATCATACATTCCATTAAAACAAAATCGAAAAGCAATATTGTAATACACGTAGTGTGTGATCGTATTAGATATTAAATTAGGGTACATTCATTTAAAATAATTAAAAGACCGAAAAACTAAATTGTTATAGTGATTAATGGTACTATCAGTTCCTAACGTGATATCCAACCTCTAAATTGTTTATGCGGAACACATGGTTAGGCTTCGGGCTTTCTGAAGGTCTCTCGTATATCAGTCTTGTATAATATCTATTTTAGTTTAAGACATGTACACAATTGCACAAAAGCATTAGGAACAAGTTATACAACTTACGAGGCCCTCTCCTAATTACAAACATTAAATTGTTTTCTGTACACTCATTTTGCAATATATACATCAATATGTTTAAAAAATAAATACAGAACAATTAATTTTGATACATGTAGAATCATCAGTGCAAAATTGATTAAACGCAGATAGTAGTTCATATAATGCTGTTGAATGCTGTGTTCGTTATGTGACATATCTAGTCCTTTCTGTAACACTGAAATATTTAGCTATATGCAATAGCGTCTAAACTTTCTGGCATCCCTCTGTGACCTACTATCGCGTTCACTTACTTACACTGTTGCATTTTTCTCGAAACCAGTTGACCAGCAGCGATATTTGGTCAGTGGAGGTTGACCGCTTGGCGATAAAATGCACTGTTTCCAAACTACACATCTTCGTCTCGTCCGCCCAAACAATCGAACGTCTACGCTGTTGGCGATGTCTGGGAAATCCCGATAACATCACCGCAGCCGCCCGTATTTCAACAGAAGACGTCACGCTCACAGAATGTCGTCGAGCTATTGCTGGAGTCGACGGCAGCTTCAGTTTTGTGGAGGACGTCTTACGAGGCCAGTCAAAAACGACAGAGTCTATCTCACTTTCAGTTGAAGAATTTTCCTCGATGTCATTACTAACAGATTCCTCCACCTCAAACTTCAAAGTCTCAAGCATTTGAACGCTGGCGTCGGTCGTGACATTGTCACGTCTGGCCCCCGCCTCCCCGTTAGACGACGTTTTCACTTCTGCTAACGACAGTTGTGTCTCTTCCTCGGGTGGACAAAATATAACAGGATCAGAGTTCATGTCAGAGATCATTGTTCTATGTTTCTCATTGTTTTCCAGTGAGTCGCGCCGAGACAGATGGTCCTTCGTCATCTCTAGTTTGGATACGCTGCTTTCAAGATGGCTGTTAGTAATTCTGCTGTTGACCATCCTGCTGTTAAGATGCCCGTCAGTCTTCAAATGGGAGACATTTTCGTTGGTTACTCTATCAATGTAGTTGTCGTAAAAGCAATACATTCTCGATACAACAAAATCACTCTAGCGACAGGGAAAAATTAAACAGGCGGTTCCAAGTATACCATGGGTCTAAATACTCGCTTGGAAATAAATAAAATGTCATTCCCAAGTTAGGCAGACACATCAAGAAGAGGTGTTACAAACAACCTTCGGCTGACGACGGCGCTTATTTCTGCTAGGAGATAACGGAAAGCAACCAATCATATATAAGGGGCGGGACGTAGCCCGGTGGTAAAGCGCTCGCTTGATGCGCGGTCGGTTTAGGATCGACCCCCGTCGGCGGCCCCATTGGGCTATTTCTCGTTCCAGCCAGTGTTCCACAACTGGTGTAACAAAGGCCGTGGTATGTACTATTCTGTCTGTAGGATGGTGCATATAAAAGATCCTTGCTGCTAATCGAAAAGAGTAGCCCATGAAGTGGCGACAGCGGGTTTCCTCTCTATAT
Source organism: Gigantopelta aegis (assembly GCF_016097555.1). NCBI lineage: Eukaryota > Metazoa > Mollusca > Gastropoda > Neomphalida > Peltospiridae > Gigantopelta > Gigantopelta aegis. The sequence continues at coordinate 40,295,145 of NC_054704.1, read as the reverse complement.
ATCTTTGTGGTCCTTAACCATATGTCTGACGCCATATAACCGTAAATAAAATGTGTTGAGCGTGTCGTTAAATAAAACATTTCCTTCCTTCCAATGATATTTAAAGACGTTATTTAAAAACATTTCGTATAGAAGATAAATGCTAAACTTATTGACTGAACTGGTATTAAACCTTTTGCATTATGTACTGTAATAACAAGCCATGCGTCCACTACGTTACACCATTTGTGAATGATATATTCAATATAATTTATCTTATCCTTGTTCTTCGAGCAAAAAAAAAAAAAAAAAAGTATCGCAAAAAGAATAAAAATTATTTTCGTCGATTATTTCTTTCATATTAAATTGACAAGTAAATATTTTGTAAATATCTGTTTAATGATACTCTACTTAATTTAACATTTACTTGTTTGGGCTCTCATTGATGTACACGGTAGTGTATACTCTTAAAATTAAAAGAAAGATGTCAGTAAACAGGTGATTTGCGCACTCTATTGGAACAGACTGTAACAAATTTTGATCGACATGTGTCAAGTTCATTTACCCTTAAACAAATATTGTATTTAAAACTGCAAGTTAACTGAGTATTTTTAATTCCAGCATAAATTATTAATTATGACCAGCATATTTGGTGAATACAACTTTAATATAAGTACATTATAAATTTACACAATCTTGCAACCACTTAAAGGTGATATATCATATTGGGGCGTCTGTTTGTAATAAAAATTCTCCAATAAATTTGTTTCTATTAGTAGATTCAATAATTTCGTTATAATCATTTATGGGCATATAGTTGAAGGTGTAGTCTTTAAATTTAACAAAAATATTATTTGCAATAGCTTTCATTATGCAACATTGGTACTTTAATATCGATATAATAGATCACACACTCAGAATGGTTCTTGACAGTTTTTCTCAAAAGTCACTTATAAATGTCTGCAAATATTACGTTTTGGAGAGGGATAGGGGTAAACCCTTCGTCAGTTACGACAGAGTGTATGAACAGACTTATAAAGCACTTGGCCTGAATTATAGTCAAGTTCATACCCAATTTTTTGCTGGGGGTGGGGTGGGGGTGGGGGGTCAACATGAAAACATATATGTAAATGTTGGTTAATTTGGATACTTTTTGCATCGATTTATATCAATTCAAGGATGTTCAATTCAATCAAATAACTTTCAAAATCCAAGATGGCCGCCATTATGCTCAAAATTCAAAATGGCCGCCAAAATGGTAAAATGTTCTAATGGGTTCATCAAATATATTTCAAATTCATTTAATGTTTTTATCTTGTATACAGTATTTATTGCCACAGCTTTGTAGCAGATTGATAGTCAAATAAAAAACATGACCTAAAATGGCCGTCACAAATAGAGAAATGTTATCAGATATGGCATCTAATATGCAGACTTTGTAAAACAAGTTCACAAAGAAAGACAATACATGTGTTAAACTTGTTAAAATTATGCCTTTATGTTGAGAATTATATCGGAAATAAATGATGATGAACATAATTTATTTGGAAGTTTATCGATCTAGTAGTTGTTTTATGAATTTTAACAATGAATTATCTTGCAAATTTATTATGGGAACTGAAGGGGGTGGGGAATGTAAAAACAGGGTATAAGCTACCACATGCAGTTGTCTAAAGTACTCCTAATATCAACTTTAGATATATTTCATAGACTCTATATGCGACAACCCTCATCCAGATAATATACAAACATATTGTGTCAACTTGTCAATAGACTAGGATAGTTCAGCAATATGGGAAGTGAGATATTTCTACAGAAATTGCCGTTTCAAATCTGACATCAGATACACTTGATAAAGTAGTAAACAATAAAGCACTAACATTGACACCGTCACACCCTGGAGGAATGGCCAAATGGATTATTGATATGTGGGTGGATGTCCTTAATATTGTCCACTTCCAACGTACAGGAAACAGTTTTCCAGGTCCTATTATACTGTTTTGTTTTCAATCGCAAAAACTTTGACATAAACATGCCTTATATCTATGAAGAGATGAGAAATATTCAAAATCTCAGAATCCCTGCTGTTTATTAGCATCTCTTGAACGAAAAGTTTTAATGAAAAACACAACTAAAATACCACTGGATCAGATCATGGAAGTACCAATCAACAGATTCTCCAAGAAGACAGGTGGTCTGTCGTGTACTATTGAGCGATGGGTGTACAAAAAGCATTAGTAGGCTACACTCAATATTTCGAGAAATGCACAAAGGCAACGGGTTACGGAACTTGGTGTAAAGCGAATGCAAAAAGATGAAAATCACTAAGAATATCATTTCTCAGCCCAAACAACCATATGTAACTACTTCAGAAACAGATGCCACAAATACAGTGATCATGTTACGAAATAGTAAATTACATTTTACAAATTGACAGAAAAAAAAAAAAAAACGACAAAGGGATAATTGTTTGTTGCATTTCTTGATGATTTTGATGAGAAAACCCACTGAATGTGACCTATTTAATTAATATGGCGTGGCTGGTCGCCAAAAAGCCACGTGCTACTTATAATAAGCGAGGTGTTAGCAGGACCTCATCAAAGTCTTTGTTAAGAAACAATATCCAGCTTCTTTCCTCACAACTAACAACACTGAACACCCAGGAAAAGAAAAATACAATATAGATGCTATGCGACTTTTTATGAGTAATTCCCATCAATGATCTTTCCCCTCCCAACTTTCAAATCCTAAGTACACATGATTGTGAAGTACCTTAAGTTACTGCCAAATACTACTCTTCATCTCGTTTGTGATGGTTATCGCTCAGAAAGGCCAGACAAAAGTAGAGAACAGAGAATCTTTGATTTCAGTCAAATCTTACTAAAGGTGTGGGGATCGGATGACCTTTTTATACAAATGATACTAACAAACAACCAGAAACAAGACAGAACTCATTCGTGACTACTTGTTGTCTGGTCTTTTACATATCGACAGTACATCTATATCACAAAAGATACCCAGTATACATAAGCGTACGAGACGGGGGGGGGGGGGGGGGGGGGGGGGGGGGGGGGGGCTGCGTATTGGGACAAAACTGATTTGAGATATTTGGGAAACAGTGCTAACCTGAGACCCGTTTACCATGTATTTCCATCATTCTACCCTCAAAATTAGTTGTAATACATATAAATATGCGTAGTGACTCGTTTGCAACCCTATATATCTGTTTGGTAGGTTTGCTAATATGAATACATGTTGTTATCCAGATTCGGGCATTTTTGTTTAATTCAAGGAAAAAACAGCCTGCACCCCGCAACAAAAATGGTAGCCTGTACACCTATGCCAGTATAGTTATATATTTGCAAGTACATGCAGTCCAGATACAGACGTCTTTGACATTAGTTAATCCCACAGATATGCTGACCCAAGGCTTGCACTGCATATTGTCTATGCTTTGTCGAGGCATGCAGGCACATGTCTCATAGTTTATTACACTGAAGTTTACCTCCTGGTACTCATGCTTCTTAATGCTATCAAATGTAAGGAACATCAACATTGAACAGAGGTATAATCTACCACAATGTGAAGGCATTGATAGAAAACATAGTGAATGCCTACCAGCTTTCCATGTGGCAACTAGGGATGCCTATATCCATCCATTATTTGGGCTTTCCAAGTTTCAGATTGTCATGATGCAGAAAAGTCATTACGCAACATTCTTACTGACAACCGGCCCAAAATGAGAAAAGAATCACCAGGGGAAAGTCGGTACATCATGCTATTCCCCGACAAAGGGAGAAAAATGCGATTCACACTTATCAAGCACTTGCCTAGAATACCAAGTTTGCGAATACCACTGACCATGACATACTAGATGAGCTAAGATGATAATGATTCCAGTTTGATACCAGTGATGATAGCTCGAAATCGGAAGACAGTGCTCAGTCCAGTGATGAAAGTAGATGACATTTATGTTTATAACACTGTTCCATATTATCACATTATTCCTGGTATTCTGTATACATTACCCATCTGAGAATGATTCACAACTGCCAAAATGCCCTTTCGACTGAGTTAGACTACTTTTTGAATCATGATATCGATTTTGTCGTCGAGATTTAGGAAACATTTTACTATATATGATCCATATTATTAATATATCGTCCTTACCACATGGAACACCATTTTCTTACTCTGGTATTTACTACAAGTTAGTTATTTCTGGGCAGACTGTTTTCTAAACTGACACAAAAATAGTGTTTTTTGTTATTTCCAAAACACTTTTACTTTTCTTCTTTTGTCAGATCAAACTAAAATTACTGACAAAAAATAATATTCATGGAGGCTGGGAAGGACTATAGGTGGTCATTTCATTTTTGTAGTACCCATTTTTAGTAAAACAAATTGTGTTTTTAGTTTACTGCAACAATTCTGTATCAATAAATATATAAGATAATGATATTAACGAGATTCGAAATGGATTTGGCGAAACCATTAGAAAATTTCACCATTTTCGAAGTCATTTTGAATGTTAAGCATAATGGCGGCCATCTTGGATTTTGAAAATCATTTGATTGAATTGGCCATCCTTGATTTGATAAAAATTTATGAAAAAAGTATCCAAATCAACCAACATTTACATATATACGTTTTCACGTTGACCCCCCCCCCCCCCCCCAGCAAACAATCTGGTGTGTGTGTGTGTGTGTGTGTGTGTCCAAGGGGTCATGTTGAACACAATTTATCAAAAAATCGGTTAGCACCATAGGATTCCTTTTTAAAAGATCCATTTGGAATCAACTTCAAACATAAAGTAATCACGTTCTAAAAAGGTAAAAAAAATCAGAGACAGACTACTGGGGGAAATGGAAAAAACTGCGCGAATTTCACACAGAGGGACATCATATTTAACGGCGAATTAAAACAAATTCCAGTAGCTTGTTGGCAACCATCTAGGTTGTGATCCTAGTAGATACATGTAGATAAGATTTTAGGTGGCAAACCTTTTACAGCACGCCGGGTCTATCCTCCCCCCCCCCCCCCCCCCCCCCCCCCCCCCCCCCCCGGGTAGGAATATATTTTTGTGTGTGGAATCTTGACGTATTCGAAGAGCAAAAAAAAAAGTAAAGTTTGTTTTATTTAACGACGCCGCTAGAGCACATTGATTTTTTTTATCTTATCTTCGGCTATTGGACGTCAAACATGTGGTCATTCTGACACTGTTTTTAGAGGAAACCCGCTGTCGCCACATAGGCTACTCTTTTTACGACAGGCAGCAAGGGATCTTTTATTTGCGCTTCCCACAGGCAGGATAGTACAAACCATGGCCTTTGTTGAACCAGTTATGGATCACTGGTCGGTGCAAGTGGTTTACACCTACCCATTGAGCCTTGCAGAGCACTCACTCAGGGTTTGGAGTCGGTATCTGGATTAAAAATCCCATGCCTCGACTTGGATCCGAACCCAGTACCTACCAGCCTGTAGACCGATGGCCTGCCACGACGCCACCGAGGCCGGTATATTCGAAGAGCAAGTTCAAAGGCATGTTCAGAAAGCGCGGAGCATTCGTTACCTTCACTGGGGGCGGGATTTAGCTCAGTCGGTGGAGTGCTTGTCTGGGGTGCTTGCATCGCAGGATCGAATCAACTCGGTGGATCCATTCAACTGACTGGGTTTTTTTCTTGTTCCAACCAGTGCACCACGACGGGTCAAAGGCCGTGGTATGTGCTTTCCTGTCGGTGGGAAAGTGCATATAAAAGACATCCAATAGACGATGATTAATAAATCAATGTGCTCTAGTGGTGTCGTAAAACAAAACAAACTTCTTCTTCGTCTTCGTTACCTTCGCTAGACTGTTAAATGAATGTGATCTAATAGAATATGATGGTAACAATCAAAATATTTACGAGCGTCCGCCTCCCTGTGTTAAAGGTACTTACAAAATTTCAATGTATTTGTCAAAAACCTAACTTAAAAGGTAACCACAAGCCCCAGTATCACCAAACGTCTGTCGTGCGCCAGATACGCGATATGGTATTGTTACCAGAAATATTAGGTGACTCAAATCTTTATCTTACCACACCTGAAGCCATTTTGAGTCTCGACATCGAGGACTATACAGGGGACGGGACGTAGCCCAGTGATAAAGCGCACGCCTGGTGCGCGGTCGGTCTGGGATCGATCCCCGTCGGTGGTCCCATTGGTCTATTTCTCGTTTCAGCCGGTGCACCACGACTGGTATATCAAAGGCCGTGGTATGTGCTATCCTGTCTGTCGGATTGTGCATGTAAAAGATCCCTAGCTACTAATGGAAAAATGTAGCGGGTTCTCTCTATGACTGTCAAAATGACCATATGTTTGACATTCAATAGCCGATTAATAAATCAATGTGCTCTAGTGGTGTCGTTAAACAAAACAAACTTCTTCTTTTTTCCGAGGACTGAAAAAACAGGACAGTTATATATACAAACAGTGTCCCTCGAACAAAGAAAAACAACACGTTCAATATACTTTCGTATGATATTAGAATGTTTTAACTGCATGTATTAATGATAGGTTATGGTTTGTGGAATGACTGAGGAGTAGAGGACAATGTCTCACTTATAAAAAAAAAACAATTAAAAAAAAAAAAATCAGGAATCTTTGTGCGAATCCTAGAACATGAAATGACAGAGCTCCTTTCACACTATTTGTACTTGGTGAGAAAAACAAGGCATGTTTTATATATACAATATATATATATATATATATATATATATACTTGTTCACAACAATGGCACAGTTTTCTCTGCTAGGGTGTAACTAGTTTTAGCCAACCACAGTTTTATTGCTTCTTGTCGCGACTTCCTCTCAGAAAAGGGACACAGAAAGGTCGGCAATTCTATTGTTGGTTCTTCTTCGACGTCATCATCATCAGCAGCAGCGAGGCTTGCCACCACCTGCAACTCAGGGGAGACCTCGGCGGGGGTCTCCTCCACGACGCCGCCGGCGGTCGTCTTAACGTTAGCGTCCTCGACGGCGGCAGCCTGGGGAGTTTGCACGGGGTTCCCATCCACGTCGAGCGGCTGGGCGCCGTCACCATCCGCGTGCTCGCCATCTTCTTCTGACATGTGCTCCGGGGACATGTCGCTGGAGACGGTGGCGTTGTCCACCCAGCACACCGGCGTCGACGTGACGGCGGCGTTCAGGGAGCCCCCGGACGAGAGACTGGAGTGCCGACTGCCGGGAACTGCACTCCCCGGGGCTGTTCTCCTCCTCCTCGGCGGTTCAGCTACTGTAAGGCGAATGCTCGCTTCGTCTCGCTGAGACTGTTTGGAAACGGCCAGAGCACCTGCTGTAGAACCGTGGTGTTCTATTCTGAAACAAGAGAAATCAAAAAGAATGTTATCGGCCAGTTCAGAAATATTTATAACGCTCGCCGTTAATATTAATTAAAGTAACTGTTAAAAAGACCCCACACAAATGAAACCACAACAACAACACAAAACTAAACAAAAAACACCTAAAAAAAAAAAAAAAAAAAAAAAAAAAAAGGGAAAAAAAGACAAACAAAAAAGACCATCACCACCAATAGCTCATGTCACCTCCAGCCCTACCCTTGATATTAGTGAAAATTATTGATATGTTCTAATGCAGGGCATGAGGGGACTGTGTGTAATATTTCGGTAATCGTCGACGACCAAATGGTATTAAGCTACCGTGTCTAAAGTACACATTTTTCCTGAATCCGATGCCACAGAGCTTTAATTTGATTATTCTCGAGTCCAGTCATGAAATTAAACTTACATGTTGGTAACCAGTACCAACGTGTCACGTGGGCACACACTTTGCTCTACGTCACCACAAGAAAGTACAGCGCATAGAGGCGTCGGGCTTCTTCGTGTAACGTTGGTACTGGTTAACAACATGCAAGTTTAAGGTCATCACTGGACTCTAGAATAATCAACCTAAAGCTCTGTGGCATCAGATTTAGGAATTTAGTTTTATTTTAGACACAGTAGCTGGCTACCATTTGGTCGTCGACGATTGTCGAAGTGTTACACCCCTCTAGCCCTCCCCTACACCATACCAATAAGGAGAGGGCTAGAGGTTACTCGAGCTACACCGTCACCACCACCACCACCGCCACCACCACAACAGCAATAACAATCCTAAAAAGCATACCGAAAACTGCTGAACACATTGAAACATTATGTTTGTGTTGGGAAATTATATATACCATGTATCTATATTTGTTTCTCTCTTTTTTTGTTTTTCTCTCTGTCTAAGTTCCTCTGTCTTTCTGTCAGTTCATTAGTCTGTCTGCCATGCAGCTACGTAATTATTTGAACGTTGACACGGAAGTCTCTTAGTTGGTAGAATGCAACCTTACTGTAACAGTTCTGGACCCATATTCACAAAAAAGTGTAAATTTACGTCTACGACTAGCACTTACGTCTGCCGTAGATTTACGTTTACGTGCAAGAAGCACCTTATTCTCAAAGATGGTCGTAAATGTAAACGTAACTTAGTTGGATGTAAATCTACGATTTAACACTCTCACTGGAGTAATTAATAAAAACACATTAGAAACGATGGCTACCGGGTAAATAACAAATGCGCAAAACGCAATTTTGTTTGTCGTCTGCTAACAATAACATTGCGAACAGTGAACCATGGCATTTTGGTATTGGTGGGGATCCGCGTTTTGGTACGAACTTGAGGACATTTCTTAAAAAGGAAAAGATAACTCAGGAGAAATTGGCCAAGTCGAAAACATCCGTTCGATCACGAACAAAAATATGTTCAATCCGTGGGCGTTCGCCATAGCAGACTGCTTCATTTATTGGAAATGCTGCTAGTTTCCGTAAATAATAGTAAATAACGGCGATCGTGCTTGATTTATTATATGTACACAACTTACGTGCAGCGTTAGTTGCAACCTGAGGCACTCTTATATTTACGTCCAACTTTACACGTAACTTACGTTTTCGTTGTTTCGTGAATAGCTCTTAAGTCGTAGATTTACGTTTACGTGTAAAACTAGGCTTACGATATTTTGTGAATATGGGTCCAGAGCCCGTATTAATAAGTTTTATATTATTATGAATTGGTATGGATCTCACACATTATGGAGCAATAAATTTATATCACGCACCGCACACCTCCCCCTTCCATTACAATTACCTAAATACATCACCCACGCCCGCCCACCACACCTCACGAGAGCTTTGCAGATCCCTGACATAATGCCTGGCATAATATGTCTTTACAAATAACAATACACGCATTACCTAGACTGTGACCTTTCATAAAGTCAGTATGTAGTTGTTAGTCATCCACGTAGAACCGCGATAATGGTCTATGTAAACGAAACGAGTTTCAGTCAGTAGTGTGTATGGACTATTATTCGCCGTCAATGCCTTGCCGAGATTGTCATTTGAACAGAACGACAATCAAGAAATACAAAACCACCTTTGACCAGGTAACTGGTTATTGGAAGCGATTCAATGGAAATTCAGTTGGACCAAGTTGTATGTTAGTGAAAAAGTAACTGAATATGAAAATCAAGACAGAATGTATGTACAGTTTAGCACGTGTTTTACGTGTGAGAAACTCCGTATTTATGCTACAGCGATAAAGGTGTCGTCCACTGCGTAATATGACATGGTATCTTAAAAATAGTTAAGAGTTTGCTTTGTTTAACGACACCACTAGAACACATTGATTAATTAATCATAAGTTATTGCATGTCAAACATTTGGAAATTGACATGTTTTCAGCTAAAGTTGGCTTTGTCTAACAACACCACTAGAGCACATTGATTAATTAATCAACAGCTACTGGATGTCAATTATTTGGTAATTCTGACAAGTAGTAGTATTCAGCTAAATAAAAAACCCTAAAACAACACAAACACACACACACACACACAAACACTCAAAAAAAGAAAGAAGACAAAATAAAACACACACACACACACACACACACACACACACACAGACACACACACACACACACACTAAAAAAAAGAAAGAAGACAAAATAAAACACACACACACACACACACACACACACACACACACACACACACACACACACACACACACACACACACACACACACACACACACACACACACGAACACTAAAAACCCCACGATAATAAAACCAACAATAACAACATTGTTAGACGAAACAGAAGAGAAGACATTACGCATTCAGAGTCTTGGTGACGTTCTAATATATATCTTTTTATTAAAATAGATTAGCGTCGCGAACGTGCACTTATGGTTCAGTAACAATAAAAATCATATTACTCACGAGATTGCAGCTTCAATTTACAAAGAGTGTTGTTAAGTTCATGAAGACTATTAAATTACTAAGTACACAGATAAGACACACAGAGACAAACATAAGACACACAGAGACACACATAGGAACATATAACAGACATATAAGATATACAAATACACACATTATAAATTACATGTTAATTAATAAGTAGTATACAGTGATTATAAGGTATTTTGGCCATAATTGGGTTTTATTAAAATAAAATTGTGTCATTAAAGTACAAATGTACGGCACATACAGAAGTAGATCTAGTTGATATTTAAAGGGACATTCCTGAGTTTTCAGAAATTTTTAAGACGTTATCAACTGACAGAGACTTTTTAACTACTGTAATTATTATAAAATATTAGTGGCTGTATAGTCAACGTGTTTCTGATCGTTCTAATAATTGTACTAGTTTAAATTTCATTTTATTTCCTAAAATATATTTTTTCGTATGTACGAAATTATTTGAAGACAAAATCCAGTTTGGGCTTCTTCCAAATATTAAGACGACCAGAAACACATTAAATATACAGACGCTGATATTCTAAACAAGAACATATATCTAATATGTAAGTTTAATCGTAGAAATATTTTATTAGTCGTAAACATCTTATAATGCAGAAAACTCAGGAATGTCCCTTTAACCATGGCTAGTGGATTTTGAAAACCACTGATCCCATGGCCAGTTGATTTTTTTTTTTAGAAAATTCTAGAAGTACATCTACTTGTTGAATCATATAGCCCTGTCATATAACATACGAACCATAATTTATTACACTAACAAGATTCGAATCTTAGTACTCTAATATAGTCATACAGCTGGCACTAAATAAAGGAATGAAGAAATGTTTTATTTAACGACGCACTAGGCACTCTATTACTCTCTAGATCCCTCCTTGGGTGTCGAAACAAGTCCAGTTCCAACTGACAAGTCGATCAGTAGCACCCATTAAAATAATTATGCAAAACTTCTCACACGGACGATTTATCTCCGATGTAATTATCTCCATCTTTGTTCTCTGTTACGAGCTAAAGATGGATCAGAATGACATTTCAAAAGGGCAACGTTTTCATATTAACAGGGGGCGGAATGGTAAAATGTTCGCTTAAAGCGCGGTCGGTCTAGGATGGATCCCCGTCGGTGGATCCATTGGGCTATTTCTCGTTCCAGCCAGTGCTCCACCACTGGTGTAACAAAGACCTGGTATGTACTATCCTGTCTGTGGGATGGCGCATATAGAAGATCCCTTGCTGCTAATTGAAAAGAGTAGCCCATGAAGTGGCGACAACGTGTTTCCTCTCTCAATATCTGTGTGGTCCTTAACAATATGTCTGACGCTATATAACCGTTAAATAACACATTTCCTTCATATTAACAGCCGTAGTAAGCTACCGAGAGCGGATACAAGTGTACTACTTTATTGTGACTAGTAGTAATTCCGTGTTTTGCTCAAGGATGCCACTTCTTTAACAGGCGACATTATTTATTATCACTTCAACGTAAGGTCATAGCTATGGCAGTCTCTTGTTGACACACTTTCGAATCCAATTTCACATAGCAATGGTCCAAGATAAATAAACCTTTGATGCTTCAGACGTAGTGAGTACTTTACCGTCGATGTATCATATGGAGACAAATACCGCGACTAATAGTGAAGATATTAACTCTGTATTAAGATAATGTTAAATACCCGTTCAAGCTAATCAGCATGAACAGCCTTTGTTATGCCAGCTGCGAAACTTGCCAATGTAAGGATTATTGAAGTAGTTTGAAATACACTGGAATGTTAAGCATTCGTTCATTTTCTTTCCTTAATGGCATATATAGTCTTAGAGAGGAAACCCGCTACATTTTTCCATCAGTAGAGAGATATTTTTTATATGCACCATCCCACAGACAGGATAGCACATACCACGGCTTTTGATTTCCTTAATGGCGTACAAGGCCCAATTTTAGTGCTAAGATCGCTTCGTATAACGGTACCCAGATTTGTTTAAAGCACATGTTAGTAAGGAAGAAAAAGAAGTAAACCCCCAACCCCGACTCCTCCCCCCCCCCCAATATTATGATCAGTGATCATTGTGCCATTACGCCGCCCCCCCCCCCACCTTTAATAAACAATGCACAACGACTGGTATATTACCGCAAAAAAGCATAAAGAAAATATTTTGTTGTTAATGGAAAAATGTAGCAAGTTTTCCTGAAGACACTAAGAATTACAAACTCTTCAAGATTTCAAGATTTATTAAACATCACTGACACATTACAATGTGTAACAAGAGGAAAAAAAAACAAATACACAATTAACATACATGACAAGATCAGGCATTAAAGTAGAAATGTCTATTGTTAACATAAAAATACAGATAAGCAATCAAAGTAGCTAAAATATGCGGACGGAAAAATGTCAGCCCACAAGACTAGATTATTAAAAAAATATATGTAGCTAGGTTTTTCAATAATGGTGCATTACATAATGACAGCACACTTTTCATTTTAAAAACACCAGGATTAGTTCTATATATTTTTTCTATATATTTTCTTCTAATGTTTTCAATATTATAAGTTTTACAATTGAATAAATAATGGTATTCATCTCCAATATCAGTATTACAAAGTTTGCAAACTATTTTCTCTAGGAACGTTAAACCATCTACCACTTTCAATGGGTAATCTTAAAAATGACGTACGCAGTTTTGTTATCCCGCATCGATTTTGGTACAATAATCTCGACAAAATGTTGTGAAGTAAAATTCTGTTTTAAATAATGTATAAAGTTGACACAAAGAAGAGTTTGTAATATCCGAAAACCACTGTTGTATAAATTAATTGCAGAGTTTGTGTTTTAATTCTTATTTATTGGATTTGAAATCATTATTTTGATTGGTATAGATGTACCTCCCATTCCAGTGTTATCGTAAATACTTTTTATGGATTTCAACCACTTAAATTGATTTCTTTTACCACTATTTAAAGAAAATATTATTTTATATACTATACTACTAAGTTTATTTTTATATTTAACCACTTTACAATAAATACCAAAATTTGAAATCTAATGTCAAAAACAAAACAAACTGTTTTCAAACTATGGTAATGTTATGAACTGTCTTTAATTATTAGGGTTTTTTTTATTAAATATAACGGACGTTACGCTAGAATCGACTTTTTATTTTTCATTTCCATCTGATGTAAAAACCTAATTGCAAGCTTAATAAAGACATCTGTAATTACGACGCCATAGCAACACATGGTAACAGCAAAACCTGTTTACTTCGCCAATTTCCGGTTGTGGTTTTTCTGTTATTCGCCTACGGTAACGGCGATGATATCGATCCGAACCTGTACAACTGATAGGTTATTAGTGCAATTGTGTCCAATGAAAGACCTGTCGTGATTATTAAGGTTATTAATGCAACTGAGTCCAGTAAAAACCTATCATACTTATTAATCACATATTAGTCCATTATTCGCAATCATGTTACACAACATTAAGAACTTGATCGTTTATGACTGGATTTTTCTACTTATATTCAACTGAGATTCAAGCACGCTATTCTGGGAGCGCACACACACAACTCAGCTATTTGACTGTCTGTCCAGGTTATTTGTTAGTTATTAACAACTGATAAAACGATGTACAGTTACTTGTAATCTTTACCATTCAAATTCCACAGTGATAGTTGTTTTCTTTTGTGTTTTTTTTAACCAACCACATGTACATATTTTTTTCCTGCTTATGTTACTAGCCTTGGTATCTTTTCTTTTTACTTTCTCATTGTAATTATAACACTTTCCTAGAATAGCTGAATAGCGGTTAGACCTCGGTGTAGTGGTTTTTACCTTTTCACACACAGTATGAGGCCATCATCTTGTCAAATTTCAACCATTATTTATTTTGGTGCACAAGAAAAGTCTTTTTTGCAAATATATTTATAAAGTCAAAGTTCCAGTTTAAAGACTGACCAAGTCAACGCCCTCTGATATGTTATGTAAAACAGTTTAGCGATGAAGTAGATACAGAAATTGTGTCCTAGCAACTGGCATCAGCCAAATCACTGACGGCGTTAATAACAAGAAAATATAACAATGTAGCGCTGTGCATTAAATGAAACAGAAATCGCCATACCTTTTGTTGTTGTTGCTACCAACCCTATATAATTTAATATACATGCATGAAGATGAAGCGAGTGAGAGACATTCATAGATTTCATTTCACTTTATTTTCGTGTTTATATTCAATTAGGTTCAAACACACTGTCCTGGGCACACACCTCAGCTATCTGGGCTGTCTGTCCAGGACAGAGGGTTAGTGTTAGGGGATAGTGAGAGAGAAGTCGGTGTAGTGGTCTTACACCTATCCATTGAGTCGTTAAGCTATTTAACTTGCTTTGGGTGTGGCCGGTAGAGAGAAACGAACCAAGTACCTATCGGCCTCAGGGGCGTAGCGTGAGCTGGATCTGGGGGGCGGGGGGGGGGGGGGAGGTGTTCGAATATGAACCAAGTGGACCTTTTGTATTTTGTTTTTGCACCACCAGAAACTCCATATGTATAAACCTGTATGTTTTACATTTGCTTCAGCGGGGGGTGGGGTAGGGTGTGTGGGGGTGGGGGGTGGGGTGTGTGTGTGTGTGTGGGGGGGGGGGGGTGTGGTTCGTCCGAAACCACCGAACATATGTCGTGGCAGTTGGTAGTTTGACCCTAGCATAACATGTTTATTAGTCTGGCAGTATTAATTATTTTGACACTTAGGCGCAAAATCCATATGTCCGTAAGCTGTAAGCATCTACGTATACGTAATCCGTAATGTGTCACCCAATAGCCGATGTATTTTTCGTGCTGAGGTGTCGTTAAACATTCATTCATTCATTCATTCATTCCGTAATGTGTAATCGGTAACAGTCATTTTCCTCGCAAATATATTGTGTAGATTCCATTTATCCGTCTCCGTACGTGAGTGTGTATGCGTCTGCGTATTCGATCACTATATTAGGAATGATGTATGCGTATACACATTCGGATTATGGACACATTTGCGAATTTGCGCCTTAGTCAACAGAGAGAGAGAGAGAGAGAGAGAGAGAGAGAGAGAGAGAGAGAGAGAGAGAGAGAGAGAGAGAGAGAGAGAGAGAGAGAGAGAGACAGAGAGAGACAGAGAGCGATATACAGAGATAGAGAAAGAGAGAAAGAAAGATAGATAGATAGATAGATAGATAGAGATACAGAGATAGAGAGAGAGATATCAGGGGTTCAGGAGGACCATTTTTAGAATATCCGCCCTAGCAATCGAGAAACACAAGATTTAATAACGGTAGAAAACATTGCTGACAGCTTTATTATACTATTACACAATTATAATCTATATTGTAGGTCTACTTCTATTATTACACAATTATAATCTATATTGTAGGCCTACTTGTAAGTACAAACCCGATTACTCCAGTAATTCTCATTAGACAATCAAAAAGCTTGGCCTAAATCCATACTGTCAAAAATTTATTCATTCCAACTTATTATCGAGCTTATATCCAAGTGAGGTACATGCACGTTGTCCTGGACACACACGCCAGCTATCTGGGTTATTCGCCGTGATAAACAGGGACAGGTGTTAATAGTTGATAGTGAGAGTGAAGTCGGGATACCGGACTTGCACTTCCCATGGATTGAACTAATAAAACTCAATCTGGGTGGGAGCTGGTAACCGGGATGCGAACCATCACACCAACGAGGCCAGCACTATCTAACAATATTACTGATATTCATTTATTCTTATTTTCGTGCTTATATCCAATCACGGTTCAATCACGCTGTCCTGGGCGCATACTACAGTTCTCTAGGCTGTCTGCCCAGAACAATGGGTTAGGTAGAGAGAAGTCGGTGTAGTGGCCTTACACATAGGCCTACCCACTGAATCGTTTAACTCGCTTTGGGTGGGAGCTGGTACCGGGATACGAACCCAGTAAATACCAGCCTTAAATCCTATGGCTTAACTACTACACCACTCGAAGTCCGTTAGTACTGACATATTTTAGTCGAGTATTAACGAAAAGGTTTTAAAAATCTAATCACACTCAAAAGACTAGTTTAATAGCAACACCAACAATGTGTTCAGTTTAATCGTCTCGTATCTAACAAAGACGTTTTTAATAGGATCTAATACATGTCGACATGTACGAGTACAAGGTTGAAACACTGGTAGGTAAACAATGTTGGCCTCCAGGTCCCAAGTTTATTTTTTGTTTTTTTTAGTTTTTTTTACATATACAGAAACCAGTTTTATTTAAGATGTGTGTTGTGTTGTGTTGTGGTGTATGTGAGAGAGAGAGAGAGAGAGAGAGAGAGAGAGAGAGAGAGAGAGAGAGAGAGAGAGAGAGAGAGAGAGAGAGAGAGAGAGAGAGAGAGTGTTGTGTTGTGTTGTGTGTGCGTCTAGGCGTGTGTTTGTAATAAAAATATTTACAGCGCTTGCACAATAAAATTATGTATATATCATAAATAGAATCGCTTTCAGTAGTATTAATTTTAGTAGACGGTTTAGCTTTGCCATCTAGGTAAAACAGATGTTTTAAAATAGATTACCAACATTTGTCGGATCATTATCAAAATCATCATCATCATCATCATCATCATCATCATCATCAGTATAAGCATTATCATCATCGTTATCATCGTCGTCACCATCTTTAAATTGTTTATCAAATGACAAGCGATCTACTACTTTCATCTTTTCAAGACTTGACAATGGGGCTAAGTTTTCAGTAAGAGCAGCAACAAAAACAAAACCCCCCCCCCCCTCCCAAACCCAATAACCCCTACAACCACCCCAAAATAAATAACAAACAAAAAGTACTGTACATATAAAACAAAACACCAACATGACCACCCTCCTTTCGAACCCCCCCACCCCCCCCCCCCCAAAAAAAAAAAACACCCAACATACACCAAAAATCCTAACAACCTCAAACAAAAAACAAAAAACCCAAAACAACATCTACAAGTAAACCAATTGAAATCAACAAGAACCTCCCAAAACAACAACAACAACAACAGCAACAAAAACCCAATTATACATCACTACTCACTCGTGTTCTGGTTTCTTTGCTTGGTCATCTTCCCCGCCGTCTGATGCTCTGGAACAAGAAAGACCTGTAACTTGTGGAGAAACCGCCGCCGGCTTCAGCGACGACTGCGTGAACGTCGCGTCGATCCTCGACTTGGAAAGAGACCGCTCCGACGACGACCCGTGTCGCGAACCGACGCCGCTCCCACCGTCGGTCCAAGCCGGAGCTGCGGCCGAGAATTCATCCCCCAGTCGGTTCCGATTGCTGAGTGGAACCAGGATGAAGTCCTCCACAGGGGCAGCAGGGGCGGTGGCGGCGCGGGTCTCGGGAGGGGGGTGCGACACCTGGTAGGTGCAGTTGCTCTCGCACAGCGTCCTCTGGATGTCCGGATACACGCTCGGCGCATGCTCGAAGGAACTGGATGTGTAGGACTGGGGCCGGAGCCTCAGGGTGTTGAGCAGGAGTGGGGTCTTGTTGTACAGCACGCTGCCGTTTCGGGTGGGGCCAGTCGACGTGCTCGGCCGGTGGGAGCACGACAGAAGGTGCCGCTGACCCAGGCAGGTGCCGGGACGGCTTCCCTGGGCGAAGGTGTGGACGGCGTAGTCGAACCGCCGCTGGCTGTACTCTCGCAGGCTCTGGCTCTCCAGCGCTATCTGTCGCAGCTCTTGTTTCGTCTGTAGGCGCTGTTCTCGACGATACTTCGACATGATGTAGAGGTCGTAGCGGCTGTGATCCATCGGCAGGTCATCGGGGGTAAGCCGTCGCTGCAAAGGAGCAGAAAAAGCCCGAACTTTAAGTCTCGACCCAGTCCCATTATTGGTTTTCGTATAAGTCATTTCCACCGTCCCAGACCCATTATTGGTTTTCGTGACAGTCATTTGCACCGTTCCAGACCTATTAAGGGTTTTCGTGTAAGTCATTTCCACAGAAAAACAACAACAAGACCAAACAATATAGATTCCCCTTTTTAAAACACCACAATGATCAATCAACACATGATACAATTATAAACACAGAGCTATATCAACATCAGTGTCTTGTCTTTTTTTTTTTTATATCTTTTCATAAATAACAGTATCTGTCAACACATAAGTCACATAAAATCCATTTCGAAATCTCCAATTCTAGTAGTAGTAATCGTCCCTATTCCTGTCTTACAATACACCTATGTCTGATTTAACAAGTCGCTGAACACGACAAACGTGTATCAGTGGAATTGTATCGGCCAGTCTACGACCGGCCACTTGAGCGGCGCGTTGCTATGTTGTGCACGCTGTGGTGGGTGGACAAGCATAAAGACTCCATGCACGGGCCTGTACAGCGAATTACTCGCCACTGCTACTGCTATTATATATTATGACGGGGCCGATTACTAGTCCCAACCGTTACAGTGTTTAATGGGTTCTCATTGCCTTAGCACGCGGCCCGCGGTTTCGATCGGTTTGACAGTATGCTAATCACATTACAACATTTACGATGGTAAACACGGTCCGGTCTGCCCGATTACTACATTGATTGGCAGTGCACACGAGATGGACGTTTGTCTTAATGCAATAAAATATCGATCACTGTTATAGATTTACGTCTCTTATTGAGCCAAGACATGTAGGATAACAATGCATGTATATGCCTGCCTGTACGTACGTACGTATATATATAATATGGATGTATACACATGCTGAAACGCACATATACGCCCACAAAACACACTCACATATACAAAAGAGCGTTAGTTCGGAAATGTGTTTTAAATTTACGAGGCCTTTATAAATATTGTTCGGACAGTTGTTATCAGTTAAATGCGCGCATTGGACAATGAATACTGGAACTATCACCCTGGAAATATTATTAGAAAGACTGACTTCCTCCATGTTTTCAGTAAAGTTTTTCGTGGGGGCGTGACTCGACCCCACCCCTATAACGTTTGCTCGCCACAGTCTAGGCGCTCTCCTGCTAAAATTAATGCTCAAACACTTGTGGACAGATCTAGATTGGTTTCCATAAAATGCGTAACAGACTGCCGCAGACCAAATACATTTCTTAATGGAAACATAGTCGCAGACCGTCCACGACTGTGTTCTCATAACAAGTCTCATTTATCTGCGTCGATCTGTAAACTAGTACATATTTTATGGAAACCAATCTGAAACAAATCCCACAGTATGATGATAACTGCGACACGATTAAAGACGATACGATGCCATCGTGTCGTGTTTTGTTGATGTTCAAAATTATTCAGTCGTGTCGTATCATAACGTAGGTGTAAGCACCCCATCTTGTCGTATGTCAAACGATCGAGCCGTAGCTTGCGTTATCGCACCATTATGTGATCAAATCGTATTAAATCGTGTCATATCGCAGAACGCCCTTGTCGCAGCTCAGCAATTTTCGCTGTCTTTCGAAAACGAAAAAAAATCACAAAAATGTCTGTAATACTAGTAGGAAATCGTACAGTGTGTGAGCATCTTACCTGCGAACCTCTACAATAAGATCACCTGAGATTGTCCAAGATACATCATGACATCGTCCATCGTGTCGTATCGCAGCAAATACGCGCCATGAGAAGACGGCATTAAGGGTGGCTGGAAAGCGTTCCCATCAAACAGAGACAAACCGTCTTTATAGACAAGCCATGAACACGAATAGCCACAATGAGAGAAAATAGATAACAATGACATGACAGGATCTTTTCCCACAGGCTGTGTGGACACATGTAAACCGACTGGGGTCAGTACGTCTGTAGAATCTACTACAGTGTGTCAGGATTTGAGTTTAACATTTCACGAGACAGCAAGAACATTACTGTCATAGAATACAACATGATATTTCCTATATATAAACATAACCTGTGATAACTCAGGTCAGTACTTCTGAAGAATCCACTCCAGTGTGTCAGGGTTTCAGATTAGTTATTTCAAGAGACGGCAAATTGAAAAACATTATGTTGTAGATAATTTAAAGTGGAGGTCTAGATTCAAGACAGCAACTGGGTGGATTAGAAAGAAAGAAAGAAGTGTTTTATTTAACGACGCACTCAACACATTGGGTGGATGGCGTCAGACATATGGTTAAGGACCACACATTTTTTTTTTTTTTTTAGAGGAAACCCGCTGTCGCCACATAGGCTACTCTTTTACCAGGTATTTGCGCTTAGGGATGGTCTTTTTTATGGATCACTGGTCGGTGCAAGTGGGTTTCACCTACCCATTGAGCCTTGCGGAGCACTTTCCGTCGGTATCTGGATTAAAAATTTGCCTTGGGATCCGAACCCAGTACCTACCAGCCTGTTGTGCCACGACGCCACCGAGGCCGGTCTGGGTGTTTTGCAGCATTACAGGGCCGTAGCTAGGATTTTTTGTTTGGGTTTCTATGTTGAATTTTTGTTTTTTTGTGGGGGTTTTTTTGGGGGGGGGGGGGTGGGCAACTGCACCCCTTGCTCCCCCGCTAGCTACGGCCCTGCATTATAGCAATGATAATCGTCGTAGACTTTTTAATGGCTGCTACTGCTTCTTTAGATTCGTTCCTTTATAAGAGTTTGGATGAAACGTTTTATTGAGTTTTTTAATTCGTTGTTTATTAATCCAAAAACCCTAACAAAAAACAACAACAACAACCCCCCCCCCAAAAAAACCCCAAAAAAACTCCCAATAAAAACAACAAAAAACAAACAAGAACAAAAACAAGAACATAAAGCCGTCAACCTCATTTAAATAATTTCCCCCAGCCTCATGAAACAAATAATCCCCCCTCCTTCCGAAACTCCCAACAAATCAAAACAAAACCAAACCAAGAGAAACACTATACACAAACACTCTCACTAACACAAATACACGAACAACAACCACAGTCTAATGCCATGCAAATCTTATGCAGTCTGAGTCAAACACTTGAACGTTTTATGACAATATAATCTGTTTACAGATACCATTAATACACAAAGCGCGATGGTAAACCCCATCTGAAGAATACACTCGACTAACCTCGTGGTTAGCAACGTGTAAACATCCCGCCACTGTGGCGTGTATTTAATTCGTCGAGATGAGCAAATGGAGAAAATATGATCTGCTAATCGGATAATCTAGTACAAAACGACCTGCAATGCGTCACTTGGTTAATATCGTCAGCGACTCCTTTACAGCAGATCCAGAATTGACCACATAGAGGGAGGGGGAGGGGGGAGCAGCAGGAGACAATGTTCTACTTACCCACCACCCATGTACTATTTTTAAAAAGTTTAAACCAAGTATGCATAGAAAAACAAACCGAGGAATGAAATAAAAAAGTACAGTGCTTCCCGCTTCCCACTTCACCCGTCTGATCTAATCTTGAACAGCCCTTCAAGCCGATTTGACTAGTCTATGAAACTGCACACACAAGTAAAGACATAAATGCATTCCCTGTCACAAATATTTACAATCCTATTCTAAAATAATAATATATAATTCGGTTTGACCCAAGGTTAAATTTAACCCCAATGCCGTATAACCATCTATGTTTAAACAATTATTTTGTTCCCGTTGTTGAATAAGCTTCTCTTTTTCAGTATATATACATATGCATATACACATACATAAACGTATACAATGAAATCTCTAAAAATCAGACCCTCTGTAAACCAGAATTCTCTCAAAACCGGAAATTTTTCTCGGTCCCTTTTAAAAATCAGTACAGAACTTAGCAAATCTAAACAGGATACCTCTTAAAACCGGACATTTATTTGGTCTTGAGGGTGTCCGGTTTAAAGGGGTTTCATTGAATTTATATATGTCATTTTCCCATAATGATTAACTTCGAATAACACAGAACCTTTGTAAAAATAATGTTTTGAAAGTATGATGCTTTATAGTCATTTCTTATATCTGAGGTCAGGTGAATGTAGGCCTATTTCAAGTTCCAGCAGCGATCTTTACATAGAATTTTATTATTTGCATAGCCTTTTTTTCCGGAACAGGGTTTGATGGTTGGTCATCACCGTAACAGATGGTGGGTCATTGAAAATTCTTAAATAATTGGTGAATAATCAAAGGACAGTGAACCAAAATTCTACAAAAAATTTCATTGAGTTGCAAAAGATGCCGCAGGTACGTATTAGGTGAAAGTGAAAGTATCCAGGATGGGAGTTAATGGTTAATTGTTAACGATCGGTGAGAAAGAATGCGGTGTAATAATCGGGTGATTGGCAGTGCTCTTGCGAGCGTTTGGTGAACGGTTCGCGTATCATTCTTGGGAGCGACAGTCACATATACACAAAGCAACGTATGTAGTGCTTCAAATAGCAGTCATGACCTTGTCAAAACATCCCAGTCTCTGTTATGAGCAGAGATACGGTTTTGGCTGAAGTTTGTTTGTTTACATTACATGCCCCCTCCCCCCCCCCCCCCCCCCCCCCCCCCAACTATGTTTAGTAATCGTCATGTACCGGATCCACTACACGAACCCAGTACCTTTCTGCCGCCTTGTCTTTCAGATAATTTCAACTCTTCGTATTTTGAGTTAGTCCCCAAAAGTTGTGTTTTAGCGAATGTGCCGAAACGTAAGTAAGGTTGGTCGGCTTTTAAATTTATAAAATATTGTTATTGTATAATTTTAAAACTATATTTGCTACTAAGGGTTCAGATAAAATGTTATATGTGTTCCTTTTTCATCAACACGCAATTGTTGGTCGGCTTTTAAATTTATAAAAAAAATTGTATTTATTATTACATATTTAAAAAACAAATCTACATTCACTCCCAAGGGTTCAGATAACATGTTATGTGTGTTCTCGTTTTATCAACACACAATTTATTTAGACCGTACACAGATTTATTTCTCAAATATAATACAACACGACACATTCCCTAAGTATTACAACAGCAGAAAACGTTTGACAATTATGAATAATAAATTATGTCAAATACACTGTATGGAAAATATAGGGCACGATGACACTCATTTTGCTGTGCGTCAAACCGCTTTAGCAAATTAGGCTAATATCTTGTGATTGTCGGTTAAGAGCTCTTCAATTCCTGAATGCACTATTATGATTCTTGTTCTTTTGTGATAACATAATTTTGTTACACCAACACAGGAACATTCTTCGTTGTCGATCTAAAGCTCTTCGTGTTACTCGAATGACCAAAGCGAGGTTTTTCTTTCAATGTTCATGTGCAATCAAGTGTGAAACGTTACCCACGGTGTGTCAAATTTTGTTAATCACACTGCCACTGTTCACCTTCCGCCCTGGGTGCATTCGATACCAATGTCGGAGGAAGTGCCCAGAGGGGGCGGGGTCTCGTCTGAACCTTAATTGCATGTAAACAATTAAAACATTATAAAATTGTTATTATTTGGACCAACATTATTATTTCATTATACTGATGTAACAATTGTGGTATGATTGTTTGTTTAACGATACCACTGAAGCACATTGATTTATTAATCATCGGTTATTGGATGACAAACATTTGCAAATTGTGACATATTATAGTCTTAGATAGGAAACCCACAACATTTTTCCATTAATAGCAATGGATCTTTTATATGCACCATCCCACAGACAGGATAGCACATACCACGGCCTTTGATATACCAGTCGTGGTGCTCTGGCTGGAAAGAGAAATAACCCAATGGGCCCAACGACAGGGATCGACCCCAGACTGACAGTGCATCTAGCGAGCGCTTTACTACTGGGCTACGTCTTAGTTTTGGAACAAAATATTGAAAACGTCTACAATGTCCTTTCAATTTTATATCGACGCCATGTGGTGTTATTTTACGGAGATTAATAACATTCTGACGCAAAGATGGTTACACATTTCCTTCTGGGGAAGTGTTTCACGTCGACATCGTCACAAAATCGTTATACGGTTTAGGCAATCTTCCAATACAATTCAATATAATATTATAAATAGTTACTAAGTCGCACTGTGAGACCCCACACCATAACCTCTCGACGGTTATCGATACGAAGAGATCACGCAATATACAACCGTACAACCAGCCTCGATGGTGTATAGTGGTTAAGGCATCGGGTTTAAAGTTGGTGAAGGTACTGGGTTCGAATTCCGTTACTGGCTCCCGCGCATAGTGCATTTTTAACGGCTCATTGGACAGATGTAAGGCCACCACTCAGAGTTTGTTTTAAAATTAAACACTAACAACTAATCCACTGTCCTGGACAGGCTGTCCAGATAGCAGAATTGTTTATCCAGGACAACGTGCTTGAACTTCAATTCAATATAACCACGAACATTAAAGTTAAAATAAAATGAACCGTTGTTAACAGGTACTATTATCCTGTTCAGTTATTTAGACCCAAAGTGTTTTGCAAATGTTACGTTTATTTCCTATTCGATATTTGTTTTCTTTGCATTTACATGAAAACAAACCCAAACCCCGACAGGTTTTATATACAAATCATCATATAAAATTCACGAAGTTGACTTAATTCCACTTTTTAAAAATCTCTGTGTGTTCGGAATGCACGTTATTTCTCCTATAAATAACTAAGGTCATTTGTATATCAAAAGCATCATTCTATAGTGCGTTTCAAACTAATGTTCGGTTCTATCGTCCTATCCGCACAAATCGTAGTATGACCTATATTTAAGAAAATATCTGTAAACATGAAGCAGGCGCGGATTTAGGTGGGGAGTTCAAGTGACAAAACCTCAGTTTGGAAAAAAAATATGTATCAAATATTATAATTATATTGTGGAATACACAAGCGCGCGCGCTGAAGGGAGAGACAGACAGAGAGAGAGAGAGAGAGAGAGAGAGAGAGAGAGAGAGAGAGAGAGAGAGAGAGAGAGAGAGAGAGAGAGAGAGAGAGAGAGAGAGAGAGAGAGAGAGAAACGTCATTTATGTAACGACGCACTCAACATATTTTAATCTATGGTTATATGGTTATAGGGAGAGAGAAGAATATGGTATGCATGCGATTGGTGGAGGTGTGACCCTCTGCACAACCCCAACCCCACTTAAGGCTTCTTTGGGGTTGTGTCTAGTTCCAGCCTGTGCACCACAACTGATGTATAAAGGCTGTGGTATGTGCTATCCTGTCTATGGGATGGTGCATATAAAACGTCCCTTATTGCTTATCAAAATTGCTTATCGGAAACAGTGGGCCATGTGGCGGTAGCGAGTTTCTTTCTCACTGTCATAATGCTCCTTAACCGTTTTGTCTGACACCACATAAACGTATATCAAATGCGTTGAGTGTGTCGTTAAATAAACATTTCTCTCGTATGTATGTGTAGTCTATATGCATTTCTAGTCGATTAGTTTATAGGTTGTTAGGTTGTTTGATAGTGAATGATATGGAAATAAATTGTTTTTGGTGTTAAATAGTTCATGCATACATTAAAGTAATACTCCTGATGGGTATGGAGAAATAACTTAATCAGTCGGTATTCAGGGGGTATTTTATTTCTTATAAAACTATTTTGTTTATAAAATCTTCTTCGATCTTTATTACATGTTTAACTGCGTCAGAGAAGTGTGTAGGTGTGACAGAGTTCAATGCATGTGCAAGTTCTCTCCGCACCGTGCTCATTTTACCATCATTATGACGAGCTATGTGCCCTTTGACTTGACTCCAGATCAGTTCTATCGGATTGAGTTCAGAATGTCTTGGCGGCAGTCTTAGACACAAGTGCCCATGACGTTCAGCAATATCATCAGTAACAAATTGCTGTGCACATTTGTTACTTTTCACAAGTTCATAAAAAACTTTGTCATGTTACTCTCAAAAGGTATATTTTTGTTTCGTAGCCACGACTGAATTTCTTCCTTTTTAGCGTTTAGTGCAGGACATCGTGTAATCTCAGTTAATTTGTTGTGGTAGCTTGCGTTATCCATGACGATAATGAAGGTTCTGGTAGAGAAGGCATAAGTTGTTGTTCAGACCATTTGATGAAATTGTCATGATTCATCTCACCATGATAGTCTCCGTCTGTTTTTTTAGCCTCAAAGATCAATTCACAGCCATATATCAATCCATATTTATCACAGCCAGCATGACAAATAATAAGTCTTTTTCCCTTCCCAGTCACCGAACAGAGTTTAGGAACTCGATCAGCAGCGTCTGATTTCGGCAGGTGATTGGCGGTACTTGTGCCCGGGTGGATATCTGTCCAGTGGTGGGATGTTGTGTGGTTGACATTCACCCAGGTCTCATCTTGATACACTATTAAATACCCCTGTTCTCGTAAACTGGATATTTCATGGAGACAGGACAGTCTCCTGTCTGATATATTGGCGTCCTCAAAAATCACTTTTCCGGTTGTAGATATATGTTGGTTATTTAAAATCGAGGTCATTGAGTGTTCTTCGTAAAGTTGATATGGATATGTTGATTCCACATTCCTCCCTTAAAGCCACGTTAATCTTATGTAATGTAGGTAATTCGCCCTCTCTATAAAATCTGTATACTCGTCGTCTAATAACATCTTTATCAAATAAATCGATGAGTTTTCGGTCGCGTTTTTTAACAGTGATTTCTGTGCTCGGATTCGTAGAGCTTAGATTTTTCACAGTTCTTTTTACTGTTGAAACCGAAACTTTAAGTGCAGCGGCAACTCGATCGACAATTCGATAAGAAGCATACCTAGGTCTACCGCGCTGATATTCATCTTCAAAATAATCGAAAACGTTCTTAATACACGATTTTACATCAACTGAAGTGTTTTTCGATTTACCCATATTTTTCCTCAAATAACAATAACAAGAATGTCGACTAATACATGTGAGGTGATTTGTGTTTATTACTGTGCTACACTTCAGTTGTGTTAGGTTAGGTATGGTATGCTAATATAGAATTGATATAATAAAATAAAAATACATAATACATTAGCTAAACTGATTAAATATAATGCACCTGCAAGAAAGGGTTACATGTTCTGTTTGTTTACATCTATGTTTAACGGAAAGATTAGACAATGCTGTTACACACTGCAAAACAATAATAACCTGGATTTAGTGAAACAAGCTATAATGGCCTTCACGTAGCCTCAGATCCCAATCTTTTGATATGCAAATGACCGTAGTTATTTATAGGAGAAATAATGTGCATTCCGAATTAAGTGAACTTCGTGCATTTTATATGATGATTTGTATATAAAACCTGTCGGGGTTTGGGTTTGTTTTCATGTAAATGCAAAGAAAACAAATATCGAATAGGAAATAAACGTAACATTTGCAAAAAACTTTGGGTCTAAATAATTGAACAGGATAATAGCACCAGACAGGAAACATCTGCAGAAGAAGAAGTAGAAGTGAAGGAGGGGGGGGGGGGGGGGGGGGGGGGGAGTGTAGTTCGGTCAACTGACGTAACCTAACCTAACGTAACGGTTTTCAAAGCATAGCCATGCAAGTCAAAGCCAACCAAGCAAGTAACGTGAAAGCAAAGCCAAGCCAAGCATAGTACACTAAAACATGATTCAACTGTTTTGAAGACCTCTGAGAATTAAACATTTGCTGAAACTATTTATGGGTAATGCCAAAACAAACATCCCAGGTTACCAAGTTCGCACCAACTCTTTTATGACTGTTATGATGTCCTAAATGTATTGCGGGAAACAAAAATGGGTTATACTTGCACAAATGTTAAAAGGCCTGTTTTGTCAAAATGTCCATCTATTCCATCCATTGACACCCACAGTGAAGTGGGCAACCGATACGCAGGTAGCTTGCAAAACTGTTGGTGTACTAAGCATATTAGTGGTTTGTTTGAAGCATATTGCAAGCTTATTGTCATACATATATGAATATAGGATCCATTTGGATTCGAACATTCTATCGTTTTTATTGTTACTTCTTTTTTGTATATTTATTCACCTTTAAGGTATTTTACTAGGAGCATAGTAACGTGCCTTTATTTGATATTTATCCCAGGCTGCAATAATTATATCTTGTATAAAATATGTCGATCAATTAAAAAAACCCCACACACCCCACAAAACAAACAAACAAACAAAACAAAACAAACAAACAAACAAACATCCTCTGATATTAGACAACTTATATTTGCCCCCTTGATTTTGATCACTAGATTATGGAAAGTCACGACTCCGTATTATGGGCGGGGGCGAGACGTAGCCCAGTGGTAAAAGGGCTCGCTCATGGTTCATACAGGCATCAGTTCCTGTATAGTAACTCCGACGCCATATAACCGTAAATAAAATGTGTTGAGTGCGTCGTTAAATAAAACATTTCCTTCCTTCCTTCCTGTATAGTAAATGTATTGCTGATCTTTCGAATGTTATTTCTTAACACACACACACACACACACACACACACGCGCGCGCGCGCGCACACACACACACAGACACAAACACACACACACACACACGCGCGCGCGCGCACACACACACACACACACACACAACACACACACACATGCGCGACCGCACACACACAAATACACGCACAAACACACACACACAAACACACACACACACACACGTACACACACAACACACACACGTACACACACAACACACACAACGCACACATACAACACACACACACACACACACACACACACACACACACACACACACACACACATACAATGCATATCTTACTGGGATGTAACATACAGAGTGGGCTACGACAAACATCTGGACGACCACAAATACAACAGCATTAGCAGACACCGATATTCTAAGTAGTAAAATCCATTTGGAGCCGATGTAGAGTCTGGGTATGTTTCTAACACAATAAATGCAATTATAACCCAGTTAGGACCCGTAACAGTTCGACTACCTGTTAATTTATAGGCGCTCGATTACAGGTAATCGGAAACATATTACAATTTCAGCATATTTTGGTGTTTATATTTAGTTAAGATTCAAGAAGGTTGTCCTGGGTAAACACCTTTAACTATCGGGACCCCATTCCACGAAACGATCTCAGCGCTAAGATCACCGTAACTGCATAACTACCTTATTGACGTAAAGCGATCTTAACCTAAGATCGTTTTGTGGAACGGGACCCAGGGCTGTTTGTTCAGAAAAGTGGGGTAGTGGTTAGTTGTTACTAAACAGTTGAACCGTTAAATCTCACTCTGGGCTGGATCCGATACCGGGGTGCGAACCCAGTACCTACCTATTTTAAAGCCGATGGCTTAACCACTATACCACTCCGGGACAGCGTCTTTAAACAGCAACATTTCGGTTGCGTGATGTCTTAATTAAACAATGGAATCTAATTATTTTACACAACGCGTATGGTTAGGTCTAGTTAAGCTACTTATAATTAGCTGAAAATATACATTTGTGGTCTCCACGAGTTAAAGTTAAAGTTTGTTTTATTTAACGACACCACTAGAGCACATTGATTTATTAATCATCGGCTATGGTTACAGGTCATATCGTCCACGATTTTTTTCGTCCCTGGTCATTTCGTCTACGGTACCTTTTCGTGCATTGGTAATTTCGTCCACTGTTTTTTGTCTTCTTTTTCCTATTTCTTAATTTATTGCCATTTAAGTTCAAATCTTTAAAGGTAACAGTATTTGCATTAAGGTTAACAAATATTTACAAGGTTTGCCCAGGATCACTTAGGGGCCTGGAGGAAATACTGAATAACGACGTTTGCACGTAAAATGTAAGCGTTCGACGAAATGGTTAATCTGATCACAGCCTGTCTGGTATAGGTCTTTTACAATATGTTTAAGGCATACTGTCACAGAGCAATGACGTGATCAATATAGAGGTTTGTTATCTTAAATTAATGTAATTTAGTGTCGGATGCTCCAAAGACTTTTTCATCAGCCATGATTGTTTTCGTTTAGGGCAGTCGTCGATATTCATCGTAACTGTTCGTATTAATTTTTCCCAGAGAAAGACATGTTCATATACACCACATTCTTTGAAATATAGGTTATGAAGCATTGGCTGGCATCGTGGGGAATCGTTATATGTCAGTCTTTGCTGTTTTTGTTATGCTATGATATTATCACCTGTACGAAAATACGTCATTTGTATGCGCTAAATATGCCTAGGTAGAAAACAAGACGTTGGTTTTAATATCACAGGTTGCTTATTAGCTTCACCATTATAAAGTCACTAGGGCATGACCACCTCGATGGTTTTAATTTTGGATCAGCTTATATAAACCTCACAGTGTTTTTAACCTTTTCCAGAAGCAACCGAACACGAATAACAGAAACCTGTTAACAGTTGTTCTTCAAACACTAGTCCGGATTCCAAAGTAGGCTACCAGAATTTTTTTTTTTTCTTTTTCTTAAAGGGACATGCCCTAGTTTTTAAACACTAAGGCATATATTGTTTTACTATTATAGCCGTTTTTGATAACTAGAATCATACTTTACTTAGATTTTATGGTTTAGATTATCAATTTCTGTACATTCGAAGTGTTTTTGGTCATCTTGGTGTTTTTAATATCACAAAATGCATTTGTCATAATTTTAAAAACGCACGTGCGTCTGAGACGTAACAGCTATGGAGTCGAGTTTCCGTCTATTTTTAAAAGGTATTTCACCATTTCAAAGTCACAGACTCATGTTTCACTCAATTGTAACTTTATCCAAATGTGTTACAGGTTTGTAACTAAACACAGTGTTAATTTTCACGGGTCGAAACTAGGGTCTGTCCCTTTAATATATATATATTAGATCTGGCTGTTTCAAATGCCAACCTCCATCCCACTTTCACTATGCGGTCGTAGCTATGTTAGATCCTAACGACTTCGGTCAACGTTTGGTCGACACACACACGGTTTTCGCTACGGTCATAACTTAGGCTACGTTTAAAGTAGTTTGTGTTTCTAACATAGCTTTATTGTAAGGGCATATTCTACTGTAGACTCCCAAACATGCTTGTACATATGGAAACCTCTTATCACACTGAGCAATGAAAACCACTCCTCATTTCCTGTTCTCGCTATGTAGTTGTAAGCTGTTGATGTTATGTAACGGAAATGACGAGTTTAACGTGGTCATTAAGCTGACAAAGCTACAGTAGCAGAAGTTGTCCTTTGTAACTCTGTCATTAATGGAAAAATTATGTAACCAGTTTTTAAAATTGTTATTACCTGTAAGGAAATCAACACCATTGTACATGCTATATGGAGAACTTGGACGTTATCCAGTTTATATCACTGTAAAATTAAGAATGATTTCTTTCTGGTATCGATTAATCACTGGAAAACAGTCCAAGTTATCATTACTATAAATTATTAATAAATGATGTGAACAATAATGTTTTTAATCACAAATGGATTATGTTTGTAAAATCAATTTTAGATGATGTTGGTTGTACATATATATATGATCCTCACAGTGCAATGGTATTACTAGTTGTTCCTTGTTGAAAAGATCTATTTCCACAAGGCTTACTGATCAATACTTACAATCATGGTACACCCACGTTAATAACTCATCCAAAGCTTCAAATTATAAATTATTAAAAAATACTGTTGCATTTGAGACATATCTCACACTTATAGAGAAAAAACACTGGTGTCCATTATTACGTTTCAGATTTTCAAATCATAATCTTCCTATTGAAACTGGCAGATGGAAAAATGTATCACTAAACAATCGAATATGTACATTATGTAAAAATTACGACATCGGAGATGAGTTTCATTATATATTTACATACATGTTTTTTAAGAATGAAAGAAATCGCTATTTACCCGCTTTCTGTCAATCAAAACCAAATATATATAAATTAACCTAAAAAAAAGCTGGTGTCCTTAGAAAACTTTCTATATTTTGTAACTTAGTTATGGATACTTTCAAATCCTCTGGCTGATTTTCTGTGTGATTTTGTATTTATGTATGTTATTGTACTTTCACCATCTTGTCACAATGTATTAATTGTTCTATGTAAACATGTCCTCATATGCCGTAGAATACGGCCTGAGTGTAAATAAAGTTCAGTTCAGTAGAACAAGAGAAAGTAAAGTTTGTTTTATTTAACGACGCCTCTAGATAAAGCACATTGATTTTTATCTTATCATCGGCTATTGGACGTCAAACATATGGTAATTCTGACATATTTCTTTAGAGGAAACCCGCTGCCGCCACATAGGCTACTCTTTCCGATAAGCAGCAAGGGGTCTTTCCACATACAAGACAGCATATACCACGACCTTTGATGAACCAGTTGTGGGCCACTGGTTTTAACGGAAAATAGCACAAACTGCAAATGGGACTACTGAGAAGGATCGATCCAATGACCGACCGCTTCACAGGCGGACACGCTACCGCTTGAGCTACATCCCGCTCCCCTTATCCTTTGTAGAAGGCAAGCTTCTATTTAAGACCGACGTCTATTCAAGGATTTACAGTATACTTCACTTAATATTGTTGTATGTGCTGACCAAGAGTCATACTAATATACTGCGCCTGCAACTGAAGGTACCTCCTTTATAACAGCTGCAACAACAACAACATCCCGTGTTTTCGCTATATAAAGCAACCCCTGACTGAGAGCGATCATAAACGTCCAAATGTCCGTCTAGCTCTCGAACGGCTGAGCACTCGGGTTAGGCCCTATTACACACATACTATTTTGTCCATAACCATAACTATTTTCCACAGATGTGGGTAGGTGGGTGGTCTAAGACCCCCACCCCCACCCCTCCAATTGCCTGGGTTTATAGACAAATGGTGCATAGTTTCATTAACGCGTAACTCTGTGACTAAATGCAACACATTCACCGTGTGCTTCTCTCCTCAGAATTTATAGACGGACCCATATTCCATTCGTCTACGACGCGACATCATTAATATTTATTTCTGTAGCTAGACATTTTAACGATCACGTCAACAAGGTTTTATTTACCCGCACACGACCAACAAAAGTCTGCTGTGTGCGGGTAAAATTAACCAATCTGACAACATTGTTGACAACAATGTGGACTGACGGTGTATTACTTACCATAGTGACGTCACGCTGACTCGATCATATAAAATAAATGTTACTGTAAATCGCTCAGTGTTGACACGTCTTTAATAAGCAGCGTTGTCATGTTAAGTTCCTGGAATACCTGGAATGAATTGAATGGCAGCATAAACAAAACATATCAGTGTAGTAAATCTCAGGGCTGTACCTAGCTTAAAGGATCGATGGGGTGGGTGGGGCAATACAAAAATCCCCAGAGTAAAGTAGGCCTAATATAGGTCGTTCACAAAGGTAATCGTTTTTAAACAACATATTTTAAACTTTATTTGTATTTATTTATTTATTTATTTATTTACTTACTTATTTATTTATTTATTTTTGTATTTGTTTGTTTTTAATACAATTGACATCTATTGACTAGGCACACAAATTTTGACAATAAGTCTCAACATAATAAATAACTGACCGAAACGTTTATGCTGATGAACTGTAATATAGGGTATTCTTTAAAGGGGCATTCCTGAGTTTGCTGCTTTGTAAGATGTTTCTTACTGATAAAATATTTCTACAATTAAACTTACATATTAAATATATATATATATTTTGTTTAGAATATCAGTGTCTGTATATTCAATGTATTTCTGGTCGTCTTAATATTTGGAAGAAGCCCAAACTGGATTTTGTCTTCAAATAATTTCGTACGTACGAAAACAAAGATAATTTAGGACATTAAATGAAATTTAACCTAGTACAAATATTAGAACGATCAGAAACACGTTTAATATACAGCCACATATATTTTATGCAGAAAAATATATTTGATATGTAATTACAATCGTTAAAAAGTCTTTGTTAGTCGACAACATCTTAAAAAATGCATCAAACTCAGGAATGTCCCTTTAAATCAAAATAACAGTTTTAAATTAAAAAGGGCACCTTTTGAATTTCGTATTTTCTTTTGGGACAAATGCTCCTCTGCATCCCCACTAGTAGCCTGCTAAGTACGGCCCAACCCATGCAAGGGAAAGTGCATAACTCCATCTAGTGCACGAGACGTAGCCCAGTGGAACAGCGCTCGCTCGAGGCGCGGTCGGTCTGGGATCGATCCCCGTCGGTGGGCCCATTGGGCTATTTCTCGTTCCAACCAGTGCATCACGACTGGTATATCAAACGCCGTGGTATGTACTACCCTGTCTGTAAGATGGTGAATATAAAAGATCCCTTGCTGCTAATCGAAAAGAGTAGCTCATGAAGTGGCGACAGCGGGTTTCCTCTCTTATTATCTGTGTGGTCCTTAACCATATGTCTGACGCCATATAACCGTAAATAAAATGTGTTGAGTGCGTCGTTAAATAAAATATTTTTTAACTCGATCTATTTTTGCAGAGCTTTTCAGTTGATACGGCTATCTCATCATAATCGGAATAATTAGGGGATCAAAAAAAAAAAAAAAAAAAAGAGTACCAAGACACTGTAAATGTAAATTATAGTCCTCACCTGAACAAAAATGGCTCTTTAAGCTAACGCGGTCTTTTTTGTATTTTGTTTTCGAGATGGGCAACTGTTTGCGTCACTGGATCCAAATTTTATCCTCCTTAAATCGCACTGTGCAAGGTTAGGTGAATAAAACCAGATTACATATTCAATCTAATGTTCATTTAATCTCATTAATAATCGTTGACAATCGATGCTTCGTTCACCACCAAAAACAACGCAACATTTTACTAATCAATTTTTAATAAATGTAACGATCGGTTTATTATAGATAGATAATCGTCATAACACTTACATGTCAGAACTGTCCTAGTGAAAGTAGTCCGTCCATTGTCGTCTGAGGTTGCTATGGTAATGGACTAATTCTAGGTTGCAAGCATGAACAATCTATATCGAAAATATTGTTCTGTGAAGTTTTTCGCGAGAATGCATGCGTTATGCCGATGACATCATCGATTACGTCTTGACGTCATCGATCATAATGTAAGCAAATGAAGGTACGCCCACTTGATCGTAGAGCACTAAAGAATGTTTTTCAATTAAAAAAGAAAAAAAAACTACGAAAAAACAAAGAACCCCATCCCCTCCCTACCCCCCCCCCCCCCCATGATTCCTTTTATGTGTGTTAAATATTTTAAAGGAATGCTGTATTGGTTTTAAACGCTTCGATCCAATTTGTTTTAAAGGGACAGACCCTAGTTTCAGCCCATGGAAATTTACACTAAGTTTAGTTAATCTACAAACCTGTAACACATTTGGATAAAGTTACAATAGAGTGAAACACGAGTCTGTGACTTTGAAATGGGGAAATACCCTCTAAAAATAGACTAAAACGCGACTCCGTAACTGATACCTCTCAGACGTCACGCACGTGCGTTTTTAAAAATATGAGAAATGCATTTTGTGATATTAAAAACACCAGGATGACCAAAGACACTTCGAATGTAAGGAAATTGATAATCTAAACAATAAAATCTAAGTAAAGTATGATTTCAGTTATCAAAAACGGCTCTAATAGTAAACAATTGTGCCTTAGTGTTTAAAAACTAGGGTATGTCCCTTTAATAGTTGTAAGGAAACTAGCCGTACCCACCGACCAACGTCTATAGACA
This sequence comes from Gigantopelta aegis, assembly GCF_016097555.1. Taxonomy (NCBI): domain Eukaryota; kingdom Metazoa; phylum Mollusca; class Gastropoda; order Neomphalida; family Peltospiridae; genus Gigantopelta; species Gigantopelta aegis. Next base: position 40,259,322 of record NC_054704.1, on the reverse strand, counting down.
ACTAAATAAAATTGTATGTAACTTATCAAGCATATTAGTGCCATTCCTAGCGGGAATATGCTTTTAAATTCCATTTTTAAAATTTAACAGAAAGAAAGAAATGGGTTTTTTTTTTAACGACGCACTTTAGTTATGGTTATATGGCGTCAGACATATGGTTAAGGACCACACAGATTTTGCGAGGAAACCCGCTGTCGCCACTATATGGGCTACTCTTCCGATTAGCAGCAAGGGATCTTTTATTTGCGCTTCCCACAGGCAGGATAGCAAAAACCATGGCCTTTGTTGAACCAGTTATGGATCACTGGTCGGTGCAAGTGGTTTACACCTACCCATTGAGCCTTGCGGAGCACTCACTCAGGGTTTGGAGTCGGTATTTGGATTAAAAATCCCATGTCTCGACTGGGATCCGAACCCAGTACCTACCAGCCTGTAGACCGATGGCCGGTTAAAATTTAACAATGCCCCATTTGTTGGAGAAGACTAGCTGTTGAAGATTATATATGTTTAACTGTGCCCTGACTCGGTTTTTACTGCCCTACCCCTAGTTATATTGCTTAGTTTATATATATAAAATAATAAACCGCTTCCACCACCACCACCACCACATGGGTTACTCATTTCGATTAGCAGAAATGAATCTTTTGTATGCACCATCGCAAATTGACAAACAGGATAGTAGATACCACAGCCTTGTTACACCAGTTTTGGGACACTGGTTTGAAGGAGAAATAGCCAAATGAGCCCACCGACGGGTATCAATGCATGGCAGACAGGACATCGGGAGAGCGCTTTACCACTGGGCTACGTCCCGCCCTACATGGTTGTGGATAAAGAAATAAGATTTTTATTTATTTATGGCATCGGGCATATTATGACTACAAAGATAATGAAAACCTGCTGCTCCCAGTCCTTGGGCTACTCTTGTCGATTAGCAGTTAGGGGTGTTTTATATGTACATCCCACAGACAGAATAGCACATAACACGGCCTTTGTTACACAACTGTTAAGTACTGGTTGGAACGGGAAATAGTCCAATTGGTCCGCCAAAAGGGTGCAGTTGTAATAATGATAATAATAATAATAATGATAATAATAATGATATTAATAATAATAATAATAATAATGATAATGATGATGTTTACTTACCCACAGCAGTAAGGCATGACGAACCTGCCTTTTCGACATACTTAACTTCTTTGATTGCAACGATATGCACGAAACGATCAACGGACAGCTATTCGTGGAAACATTCACAAGGTATCCTTTCAAGTTTTCGAGAAAAAAAGAAAAAATAAAAAGAAAGAAAAAAGAAAAGAAAAAAGACGAAAAAACCTCCACAAAAACAAACAAAACAAAAAAGATTGATTTTTGATAACCCTAAGCAGTGATCCTATCAACAGACAGCAATATCGGGGATTTTTTCTAGTACCAGTCTCACGGTATGTTAAGCTTATTGACTGGCTTCTTTCTGCCAATTGTTTTGTCCAGCGCAGATTCGCATATCTAATACCCATACGATAAAACACGATAAATGACCCGAATGATTCGATTCAACGGTTTTCCTGATCCCTAAATATAGCTGGCAAATAAGAGCAATTAATACTTGGAGAGTAATTGCAATTTTATCGTTTTTTTTTTTTTCTTTAGATGGCAATCGATAATCGATCAAAGGCGATGAGAAATATTTAGCATCGGTTGAATATTTTTTTGGTTTTGTTTTAAACCAAGTGGACACGAATAGAAGATTGACAGTTTCATTCCTGAAAAAAATACCCCTGCAAAAACACGAGTTTATATCCAGTGCTGAATAGTAATTAGATACAAGACAAATAATTGCACTATAAAATATCTCCTTTTCAGCCAGTCGTCCATAAACGAAAAATGTGTTCTGATATCGATTAATTATCGATCCTTAACTAGGGCCGTTCCAGACACGAGAGGTGGTAATGGAAACAACAACATTTGTACTTCTTTAAACGTAGTGAATCTGCTGGGTACATCACTTCAGTGTACTAGTAATAATGAAAGGAAGGAAATGTTTTATTTAGCGACGCACTTAACACATTTTATTTACGGTTATATGGCGTCGGACATATGGTTAAGGACCACACAGATATTAGAGAGGAAACCCGCTGTCGCCACTTCACGGACTACTCTTTTCGATTAGCAGCAAGGGATCTTTTATATGCATCATAACACAATAGTACATACATAGTCGTGGTGCATTGGCTGGAACGAGAAATAATCCAATGGGCGCACCGACGGGGATCGATCCCAGACCGACCGCGCATCGAGTGAGCGCTTTACCACTGGACTACATCCCCTGGTATAATGTTGTCTCGTTTACTAAATGTGGGCCCATTGGGCTATTTCTCGTTCTAGCTAGTGTACCACGACTGGTATATCAAAGGTCGTGGTATGTGCCATCCTGTCTGTGTGATTACGCATATAAATGATCCATTGAGATCCCTTTTTGTAGTAGGAAAGCTGTAGCGGGTTTCTTCTTTAAGACTATATGTCAAAATCACCAAATGTTTGACATCCAATTGCCGATGATTAATAAATCATTGTGCTCTAGTGGTGTCGTTAAACAAAACAAACTTTAACTTTTTCTTTACTAAATAAACGTGAACTGTAAAAGACTCTTGGCACAGCATTGTCTTCTTATGAAATAAAAATGCTGTGTAAGAAAGAAAGAAAGAAATGTTTTATTTAACGACGCACTCAACACATTACGGTTATATGGCGGCAGACATACTGTTAAGGACCACACAGATAGAGAGAGGAAACCCGCTGTCTCCACTTCATCGACTACTCTTTTCGATTAGCAGCAAGGGTTCTTTTATATGAACCATCCCACAGACAGGGTATTACATACCACGGCCTTTAATGTACCAGTCGTGGTGCACTGGCTGGAACGAGAAATAGCCCAATAGGGGCCACCGACGGCGATCGATCCCAGACCGACCGTGCTGTGTAAGAGAATCCACACAAAGCTATGTCATGTAAAATGGGTCAGTAAACTTTAGGTGAAAGAAATGAACCTGTGTTGTGGTTGTGGCAAAGCTATGTAGAGTGTCGTTTTGAAATAAAGCTCTACAAATCTATGCACTATTATAAATTATGTCCTGGCAATTAACCCCACAGTTTGTTCATCTACATGTATCACAAAAGAAGTTCTAAACACAATCCTTTATTACAGAGTGCACCACAACTGGTCAAAGGTCGGTGTATGTGCTTTCCTGTCTGTGGAAAAGTGCATATAAATCATCCCTAACTGCATTAGAAAACAAATGTAGCGGTTTGTTTTCTTCTGATGACTACGTGTCAGACTACTAAATATTTGACATCCAATAGCTGATGATTAATTGATCAATGTGCTCTAGTGGTGTCGTTAAACAAAACACAATTTAAACAATGTGCACTAGTGGTGCCGTTAAACAAGACAAACTTTAACTTTATTACAGAAAGAAAGAAATGTTTTACTTAACAACGCACTCAACACATTTTATTTACGGTTTTATGGCGTCAGACATATGGTTAAGGACCACACAAATTTTGAGAGGAAACCCGCTGTCGCCACTTCATGGGCTACTCTTCCGATTAGCAGCAAGGGATCTTTTATTTGCGCTTCCCACAGGCAGGATAGCACAAACCATGGCCTTTGTTGAACCAATTATGGATCACTGGTCGGTGCAAGTGGTTTACACCTACCCATTGAGCCTTGCGGAGCACTCACTCAGGGTTTGGAGTCGGTATCTGGATTAAAAATCCCATGCCTCGACTGGGATCGGAATATTTACCCACCAGCCTGTAGACCGATGGCCTAACCACGACGCCACCGAGGCCGGTCCTTTATTATAGAATGCTGACAAGTGTTTCATTTCTGCATTGTGTTTATTGGTTTATTTTATAATGGTTTGTGGTAGATATTTGGAGGCTATATCTACATAATACGATTCATCACTGACCAACATTATGGCTGATGCTATTCCATATTTTGAACTTGTGCATACGTTTTCATCTCTTTCGTGAAACTCTTGCACATTTATTTATTCATCGTGACAAGACTTGACAGCTGTGGTAACAGTTCTCATGACGGGTGCCACCGGTGGGGCTGGGTATGCTCATCTTTCGCGAACACCGGGTATCATCACTGTGATGAGAGTGATTCATGAGTGCATGTCATCACAGCTGTATTCTATGCACCATTAAAGGGACATTTCTGAGTTGTAAGATGTTTCCGACTAATAAAATATTTCTACGACTAAAGTTACATATTAAATATATTTTCTTGTTTAGAATATGAGTGTCTGTATATTCAATGTGTTTCTGGTCGTCGTAATATTTGGAAGAAGCCAAAACTGGATTTTGTCTTCAAATAATTTCGTACGTACGGGAAAAATATAATTTAGGAAACAAAATGAAATTGAACCTAGTACAAATATTAGAACGATCAGAAACACGTTTAATATCCAGCCACTAATATTTAATGCAAAAAAATATATTTGATATGTAATTATAATCGTTAAAAAGTCTGTCTTAGTTTCACATCTTGAAAGTTGCAGCAAACTCAGCAAACTAAGTTACACATTTAATTAGTATGGCAGCAGGCGATAAACCTCACGTAGTATTATTTTCGAAAACTAACATCAACACACTTCATGTAACTAATTTGTATTTTGGTATCAGCCATATTATTATTATTATTTTTTAAAAATTGTTTATTGTCCCCAGAAACATAAGCAAGGTCAAAGTTGGGGGCCTTGAATCACTGCTGTACATGATATTATTGTATATACGTGTACATATACAATACATAATTAAAGCTATACACGCAAAAGTATATAATGCATTTATTAATGTATACATATGCATTTGCAAGTGTGTGTGTGTGTGTGTGTGTGTGTGTGTGTGTGTGTGTGTTTGTGTGTGTGTGTGTGTGTGTACGTGTGTGCGTGTGTGTGTGTGTACGTGTGTGTGTGTGTGTGTGTGTGTAGGGGGGGTGTTGGGTGTGTGTGTGTGTGTGTGTGTAGGGGGTGTGTAGGGGGTGTGTAGGGGGTGGGGGCACTGTCAGGTCGATGGTCTGGAGATGAAAATACATGTATTTGATGGCCCGAACACGTTGGGCGGAGATGGGGGTTCGGGTGCACGCTTCTCTCAGAAACGTTTGATTTTTAGTGTAAAAATACGGAATTCCAGGTCAGCAGCCCATGTCTGACAACCACCACTGAGAGCAAAAAACCCCACAAAAAACAAAAACAAAACAAAACAACAAGAAAAAATCCACCCCCAAAATTAAAAAACAAAACCCCCACAAAAAACAACAACAAACAAACAAAAAAGAAAAGAAAAGAAAAGAAAAACCCCAACAAGTTTATTAAAATTGTTCTTGGGTTTGTATTTTGCATTGTTACAATATGGTGAAGCCAGACTGCAGTTTTAAACGTTAACTGAATATACGAACACACATTATATTTTCATCATCACTTGAGACTGATGTCAGTGGCATATCTGTCAGTGATCTGTACTTGTGTATACACTTGTATTTTGCATTAGTAAATGTTGTTATGATCATAATGGTGAGGCTGTATTACAGCCATGAAGTTTAACGGGATCATACGATTGTATTTCAACTGATCAATAAGCTATGTCAATGACATATTGAACATCAATAACAACTATATTGTGTCCTGAAATGTGTGTTTCGTGTTCATTTTAATAATAACGTGCTTTCGTTTTGTGTTTGTTTTGCTTTTGTCTTTATTTTGTAAAAGGGCGGGACGTAGCCCAGTAGTAAAGCGCTCGCTCGATGCGCGGTCGGTCTGGGGTCGATCCCCGTCGGTGGGCCCATTGGCCTATTTCTCGTTCCAGCCAGTGCACCACGACTGGTATATCAAAGGCCGTGGTATGTACTATCCTGTCTGTGGGATGGTGCATATAAAAAGATCCCTGGCTGCTAATCGAAAAGAGTAGCCCATGAAGTGGCGACAGCGGGTTTCCTCTCTCAATATGTGTGTGGTCCTTAACCATATAACCATAAATAAAATGTGCTGTGTGCGTCGTTAAATAAACCATTTCCTTCATTTCCTTCTTTATTTTGTAAATCACGTTGTTTCTATGTAGTTACAACTGAATGTTAAATATACAACTGATGACAGTGGGATATCGACCATAGTCCTGTTTCAGTGACTGGTACTCTGGAAAAACAACGATTCTCTTTGACAAGTTCTTCCACATTGATAAGCAAGAAACACGGGAAACATAAGTTAAATAAAAAAATAAAAAAATGCCAATGTTGTTTTTAGACTGGTTTGTGTGCATGCGTATTTATGTATTCAAATCTGTGTTCAAATACGTACGTATGTGGATGTGCATGTATTTATGTGTCTATCTACATACAATCGTGCGTACGTACGTATGTGTGTGTGTGCGTGTGTATTTGTGAGTATGTATGTGTGTGCGTATTTATGTGTATGTTTATGTGCACGTGTGTGTGTGCGCGTGCGTGTGTGTATGTATGTACATGCATGTACGTGTACATATGTGTATACGTGTGTACGTACTAGAGTAAGCGTGGTGGTGTGGATGTATATAGACCTGTGTTTGTGTTTGTCTGTATATCTGTATGTGCGTGTCTATGTTTATATCACTTCATGTGTGCGTTTGCATCTGCATGCGTTGAAACAATATTTTTATATCATTTCAGTGCCATCGAAAAAGCATTTTGTCCCCAGCTGTGCTTTTCTTTGGAGGTTATTACCCTGTAAATGAAAGAAACGAAATAAGAAAAAAAAAGGAAGACAGAGGTAACCCAACAACACAAACATAACAACACAACGACAAACCACAACGAAAAGCCTCCCCCCCCCCCTCCCGCGAGAGGACAATGCCCCCGAGACTAATGTACAAGCTAGGAAACTGACCATGTCGTGTTTACACAACATATATTTAATACACCATCTGTCGTAGGAGTGGCCAGTGTCCGCTTTTAAAATTTGTTATAGTCTTAGTTTTTGTTATAAGAAAAATGTTAACCTGGCCTGACCTCATCAGAGAATGGCACAGTTAAAACAAACGAGAAAATATATATAAGGCAAATGGAAATTTGGAATTTTAAAATAATCATAAAAAAATAGTAATTTAATATCCAGTAGTTTAACGGACAATTGGGGACAATCTTCCCCACTATCTTTAAAATTGTAAAGGAACAAAACCCAATTTATTCACTAAAATGACACTAATATTGGTTTTGCTACTAACAAGTAATACATCTGAATAAGATTATGTGAAAAAATTAAATAAAAATGGTTTTGTTTAACACAGAATATACATTTTATAAACAGACTTATTCTTGGTTGGACAACTCTTACCTCAGTAGTGTAAACACCAAGATGGCCAAAACCATTTTGCATGTGCAAAACTGCATAATCTACATCGACAGTGTAATTTGAAGTGCAGAAAAAGGCCCGGAAAAACCTCCCCAAAAACCCATCACGTTTTGTTTAACCACTAGGATTATTCGCAGAATGAGTTTAATTCAAATATACTTTTAAAAAAGCACTATTCATTTAATGATATAAATTAAAAAAAAAATTAACGGATGCTAGTATTATATATGATTTTGATTTTATTCGATCTTGTATTGAAATGCTTTCACTAAAATAAGAAATTATGCAGGTTGGTTGCTGATGTTATTCAGCAGACGATACAAACTATACAACTAGAATATTCTAGACGTATACTTAAGCAGGCTGAATAATACAAACAAATATAATTTACCATTTTCTCTGATGAAACTACTTGTAGAATACAATAAATTGCATTTCATAAAGTTAAACCAGTTCAGTAAAATGTTTAAATACAAAGCCTAAAATAATACATTGCAAAATGATCAATTGTTTTGTTTGTTAATAATATAAATACTATTTGCGATTGTAATTGTATGAAAATTATTTGCTTGGATGTTTATATCACTTTATGTGTGTACGTACTAGAGTAAGCGTGGTGGTGTGGATGTATATAGACCTGTGTTTGTGTTTGTCTGTATATCTGTATGTGTGTGTCTATGTTTATATCACTTCATGTGTGTACGTACTAGAGTAAGCGTGGTGGTGTGGATGTATATAGACCTGTGTTTGTGTGTGTCTGTATATCTGTATGTGTGTGTCTATATTTATATCACTTCATGTGTGTACGTACTAGAGTAAGCGCGGTGGTGTGGATGTATATAGACCTGTGTTTGTGTGTGTCTGTATATATGTATGTGTGTGTCTATGTTTATATCACTTCATGTGTGTACGTACTAGAGTAAGCGTGGTGGTGTGGATGTATATAGACCTGTGTTTGTGTTTGTCTGTATATATGTATGTGTGTGTCTATGTTTATATCACTTCATCTGTGTACGTACTAGAGTAAGCGTGGTGGTGTGGATGTATATAGACCTGTGTTTGTGTTTGTCTGTATATCTGTATGTGTGTGTCTATGTTTATATCACTTCATGTGTGTACGTACTAGAGTAAGCGTGGTGGTGTGGATGTATATAGACCTGTGTTTGTGTGTGTCTGTATATATGTATGTGTGTGTCTATGTTTATATCACTTCATGTGTGTACGTACTAGAGTAAGCGTGGTGGTGTGGATGTATATAGACCTGTGTTTGTGTTTGTCTGTATATATGTATGTGTGTGTCTATGTTTATATCACTTCATGTGTGTACGTACTAGAGTAAGCGTGGTGGTGTGGATGTATATAGACCTGTGTTTGTGTTTGTCTGTATATCTGTATGTGTGTGTCTATGTTTATATCATTTCATGTGTGTACGTACTAGAGTAAGCGTGGTGGTGTGGATGTATATAGACCTGTGTTTGTGTTTGTCTGTATATATGTATGTGTGTGTCTATGTTTATATCACTTCATCTGTGTACGTACTAGAGTAAGCGTGGTGGTGTGGATGTATATAGACCTGTGTTTGTGTTTGTCTGTATATCTGTATGTGTGTGTCTATGTTTATATCACTTCATGTGTGTACGTACTAGAGTAAGCGTGGTGGTGTGGATGTATATAGACCTGTGTTTGTGTGTGTCTGTATATATGTATGTGTGTGTCTATGTTTATATCACTTCATGTGTGTACGTACTAGAGTAAGCGTGGTGGTGTGGATGTATATAGACCTGTGTTTGTGTTTGTCTGTATATCTGTATGTGTGTGTCTATGTTTATATCACTTCATGTGTGTACGTACTAGAGTAAGCGTGGTGGTGTGGATGTATATAGACCTGTGTTTGTGTGTGTCTGTATATATGTATGTGTGTGTCTATGTTTATATCACTTCATGTGTGTACGTACTAGAGTAAGCGTGGTGGTGTGGATGTATATAGACCTGTGTTTGTGTTTGTCTGTATATATGTATGTGTGTGTCTATGTTTATATCACTTCATGTGTGTACGTACTAGAGTAAGCGTGGTGGTGTGGATGTATATAGACCTGTGTTTGTGTTTGTCTGTATATCTGTATGTGCGTGTCTATGTTTATATCACTTCATGTGTGCGTTTGCATCTGCATGCGTTGAAACAATATTTTTATATCATTTCAGTGCCATCGAAAAAGCATTTTGTCCCCAGCTGTGCTTTTCTTTGGAGGTTATTGCCCTGTAAATGAAAGAAACGAAATAAGAAAAAAAAGGAAGACAGAGGTAACCCAACAACACAAACATAACAACACAACGACAAACCACAACGTAAAGCCCCCCACCTCCTCCCGCGAGAGGACAATGCCCCCGAGACTAATGAACAAGCTAGGAAACTGACCATGTCGTGTTTACACAACATATATTTAATACACCATCTGTCGTAGGAGTGGCCAGTGTCCGCTTTTAAAATTTGTTATAGTCTTAGTTTTTGTTATAAGAAAAATGTTAACCTGGCCTGACCTCATCAGAGAATGGCACAGTTAAAACAAACGAGAAAATATATATAAGGCAAATGGAAATTTGGAATTTTAAAATAATCATAAAAAAATAGTAATTTAATATCCAGTAGTTTAACGGACAATTGGGGACAATCTTCCCCACTATCTTTAAAATTGTAAAGGAACAAAACCCAATTTATTCACTAAAATGACACTAATATTGGTTTTGCTACTAACAAGTAATACATCTGAATAAGATTATGTGAAAAAATTAAATAAAAATGGTTTTGTTTAACACAGAATATACATTTTATAAACAGACTTATTCTTGGTTGGACAACTCTTACCTCAGTAGTGTAAACACCAAGATGGCCAAAACCATTTTGCATGTGCAAAACTGCATAATCTACATCGACAGTGTAATTTGAAGTGCAGAAAAAAGGCCCGGAAAAACCTCCCCAAAAACCCATCACGTTTTGTTTAACCACTAGGATTATTCGCAGAATGAGTTTAATTCAAATATACTTTTAAAAAAGCACTATTCATTTAATGATATACATTTAAAAAAAAATTAACGGATGCTAGTATTATATATGATTTTGATTTTATTCGATCTTGTATTGAAATGCTTTCACTAAAATAAGAAATTATGCAAGTTGGTTGCTGATGTTATTCAGCAGACGATACAAACTATACAACTAGAATATTCTAGACGTATACTTAAGCAGGCTGAATAATACAAACAAATATAATTTACCATTTTCTCTGATGAAACTACTTGTAGAATACAATAAATTGCATTTCATAAAGTTAAACCAGTTCAGTAAAATGTTTAAATACAAAGCCTAAAATAATACATTGCAAAATGATCAATTGTTTTGTTTGTTAATAATATAAATACTATTTGCGATTGTTATTGTATGAAAATTATTTGCTTGGATCGTACCGGTACTCACTGTAAGTAAATATTTTATTTAATACAACAATTTCATGAATGACTGTGGTGTTTATATACTAGTATTCAGTGTGTACATATTGTTACGAACGTTATAAATATTGCAAAATGCATTAAAAAGTGTTGTATTTACCAGCATTTCTTACGATAATGAATTTTACTTGTCAAAAAGCAGAATATTACATTTTCAGAACAGACATTTTAAGGGGTATTTCATGTCCTGGAACCCCTCTAAAAAAACCTTTATCTTAGTCACCACTCCCCAATATTAGTTTGGTTCCGCCGTGTCAGCTACCCACGACACTATCATAAATTTATGACAGAACGGTCAGCGACCTCGTTGATGTTATATGTAGAAAGAACAACTGTGTTGGTGGTTTTAAAAACTGCATTTCGAGTATCGATTTGTCTAGAAAGTCTAAACGGGAAAGAGTGACCGCAAGCAAACCCATCCCCCATAGTGCCAGAAAGTTGACCGTGTTACCGATAATTATTGGATCTGATATTATTGGCATTCAAGGCGCAGACCATAGTTTTAACCCGTAAAAAATGGACACTACGTTTAGTTAATTTACAAACTTTTAACTCATATGGATAAAGTTAGTAAGTTACAATAGAGTGAAAGAAGAGTCTGTGACGTTAAAACTAGAAATATCCTTAAAAATTAACTAGAACTCGAATCAATAAACCGCTACTTCTCCGACCCACGTACGTTTTAAAAAAATATGTAAACTAAAAGTTTTGGTACTACAAACACCAGGATGACCAGAAACACTTTGGTTCTACGGAAATGGATAATCTAAGAATAAAATCTAAGTAATATTTGATTTCGGTGATCATAAAAGGCTCTAATAGTGACAAATATGCTGTATTGTTTAAAAACTAGTGTCTATCCCTTTAAGTTCCACATGACATAATGACATTACGGCGCTAATAGTGACTGAAAGTTAGTTCACAATACTAAGTTTTCCCATATGTCTTTCTCTCAGTATATATCCATGCACGATATCACAGATAATAAGACAGAAACCCCGTTATATCGAGCGCAAGCAAGCGCTTATGACAAGATGAAATAACATAAACAGACTGAGTCCCATATGTAAGGAATGTAAAATTTTGCCGAAATGTTGTAACGGAAGTGAAATCGGGTTAAAAAATAAATCGGAGAAAATGGGTAACAAATCTGCGACGAATGCAGAAAAAGGCTAATTAATCTTACTTTCGTAAATACCTTATAATCGGGATTGTGTTGATATATTTTTAGAAAATACATTCGATACATTACCGTGCAAAACAATAAGGCATTGAATTTTTAAAACAGGAGTTTGGCCAGAAAAACCATGTGGCGGATTCGCATATGCATTGTGTTTTTAAAGTATGAATCAAATCAGTATATTCATAAATATATGAACAGTATAAACGTGTTTTGCCACGTATTGTGGTCTATTAAAGGGACATTTCTGAGTTTGCTGCAATTTTTTATGATGTTATCGATTGTAATTACAAATCAAATATATTAACGATTGTAATTACATATTAGAGGCTGTATATCAAACGTGTTTCTGGTCGTTCTAATATTTGTACTAGGTTAAATTTAATTTTATTTACAAAAATATTATTACGTACGGAATTATTTGAAGACAAAATCCAGTTTGGACTTCTTTACAAATATTAAGACGACCAGAAACACATTGAATATACACGCGCGTGTCTGTGTAAAGCGTTACGTAACGTTTATAATTCTTCCCACAGGGAATGTATTTTTCATTCTATGGAATTTACTAAAAGTTATTTATTTATGAGCCGATTGATTTCTAAATTGCACACAAAAATAGTGGGTTTTTTTTGTTAGTTTGTTTTTTCAAATTTGTGTTATTTTCAAAACACTTTTACTTTTCTTCTTACATGGAACCAAGGAAAGACTTCCGAATCTTCCAGCATACTTGCTAATAGACAAGAAATAGTGTTCAGATTTGATATCGGCGATGAATGAGAAAATTCGTGTAATTTGTCAGACTTATTTTGATAAGTAACATTGTATTGTCGTCAACTATAAAACGTCTTTTCCCGCTGCAGTGTTAGTTCAAAGCAATTTAGCGTTGCTTCAAATAACCACTTGTGATTAACGCAAATCTTTAATCAACCTAGATAGCAAAATAGATTATGCTTCAAATGTTAACCCATTTTAGTCGCACTAGCTGTTGTTAATTTAAAAACATCATTTAAGTATCGAGGGTAGGACACGTGATGGACAAGAATATAATATTTTTATCGTGCATCCGAGGTATAAATATCGTATTTTCCAAATATTAAATATTTACTAAAAGGAAGGCAGTCGACGAGATAAAAATATTGTCAGATTCCTTGTGTAAAATTAATTTTAAATTTCAATACATGTAGTACAAATTAAAGAAAAAACAAATCACAATTCCCCCCCCCCTCGAAAAACACATCACCAATACACCCCCCAAAAACAACCCCACCAACCCTACCCTCCAAAAATCAGTGTCTTAAAACTTGTTTGTTTGAGAAGGCCATATTGGATTTATGTAAATTATGTTTGATTCCACTACTTAATGTTTTGTTATACAGTTAAATATGTTGATCTGAATACCTTAAAGCAATTAATTATTACAGTCGTGTCATAACAATTGTATTCCATCATCTTGGTTCACGATGGGAATATTTTCAAGGGAGACAACTTGACCAAACAAAATGACAAATATTTCTTGGTGATTATGTTTCCTGATGAATAAAAGTTAGTCAAACATTGGCAATTTTGACATATAGTCTTAGAAACGAAACCCTCTACATTTTGTCATTAGTAGCAACGGATATTAGAGACAGGATAGCACATACCACGGCCTTTGTTATACCAGTCATGGTGCACTGCCTGCAAAGAGAAATAGCCCAAATGGGCCCACCGACGAGGATCGATCGTAGACCGACCGCGCATCAAGCGGACGCTTTACCACTGGGCTACGTACAGCCCCCTCCTGATAAATAATGGCATTAAAAATAACGTAGTATTGTTATGAGGATGAACATTATTTTTAATGCCTGATAAATAATGGCATTAAAGATAACGTTCATTCTCAATAACAATACTACGATATTTCTAACTAGTGGTGTCGTTAAACAAAACAAACTTTAAATAACTATAAAAGCCCATGTTGGCCATATATATATATATATATATATATATATATATAATCTAGGTAATCTAGGTAAAACACCTCGGTATTTTCTCTTGATATAAGGCCTAAAAACACACACCAAAGCTAGGTCTGGCGAGCCTGGCGCTGTCAAAATATGAACAGTGGTAAAGCGCTCGCTTGATGCGCGGTCGGTTTGGGATCGATCCCCGTCGGTGGGCCCATTGGGCTATTTCTCGCTCCAGCCAGTGCACCACGAGTGGTACATCAAAGGCCGTGATATGTGCTATCCTGTCTATGGGATGGTGCATATAAAAGATCCCTTGCTGCCAATCGAAAAAGAGTAGCCCATGAAGTGGCGACAGCGGGTTTCCTCCTTCAATATCTGTATAGTCCTTAACCATATGTCTGACACCATATAACCGTAAATAAAATGTGTTCAGTGCGTCGTTAAATAAAACAGTTCCTTCCTTCCGTCAAAATATGTCGTCTGCTGCCAGATCTGTAGTTCGTGCGAGAAAGACACGGTGTGTTTTGTCACAGTCGATTCAGTGCGTTTCGTTTTCAAATAGTTTCATTCTCATCAGACCCAGACCCAAACCTAATTTGTATTCTGTACATCCTAACATGACGCCAGGAACATCATCAAGCAGCATTTGTATTTGTTACTGACCGGCCTCGGTGGTGTCGTGGTTAAGCTATCGGTCTACAGGCTGGTAGGTACTGGGTTCGGATGCCAGTCGAGGCATGGGATTTTTAATCAAGATACCGACTCCAAACCCTGAGTGAGTGCTCCGCAAGGCTCAATGGGTAGGTGTAAACCACTTGCACCGACCAGTGATCCATAACTGGTTCAACAAAGGCCATGGTTTGTGCTATCCTGCCTGTGGGGAGCGCAAATAAAAGATCCCTTGCTGCTAATCGGAAAGAGTAGCCCATGTAGTGGCGACAGCGGGTTTCCTCTCAAAATCTGTGTAGTCCTTAACCATATGTCTGACGCCATATAACCGTAAATAAAAGGTGTTGAGTGCGTCGTTAAGTAAAACATTTCTTTCTTTGTATTTGTTACAAACAACAACAGCATGATAATCAACAAGAGAGGGAGAAAAGGACATAATATAAAAGTCGTTCAGTTTCCTTTATTACATTTCTTCAACGTTTTATTATTTTTTTATTTTTTTATTTTACGAAAGCATAATATTTACAACACAGCGGAAACAACAAAAACGTGAGCTTTGGCTTGATGTTAAACAAAGTCACTGAAGGCAGAACGAATTGTTCAGTGACTATGCTGCATTTAGTTTTTTTAGCATGTTATGTGGCAGGGAAGGCGTGGCCAGCAAAACAACTACAAAAAATTTAAACAACTGGCCGAACTGGGTGATCACGTCGGTGGCTATTCGTGTGATGATTTCCGGTCGACCCACAACTGAAAAACGAAAAGAAAAAGAAAAAAAAGAATATAGAAGGCTTCTACAGGTATAGCCGTGCGTATGGGACGACTGAAGGCGTGCGAGGTCATGCAACGTGAGTTCGTTGAATCTAGCTGTGGTATCTAAAACAATTATGGGGCAAACGTAAAAAAAACCCAAAGAAAATCTCCCCCCAAACAAAAAAAAACAAACCCAAAAAACAACAACAAAATCCAACCCCCCAACCCCCCCAAAAACCCCACACACACCCTCCAAAGAACCCCCCAAAAACAACCCCAAACAAAATAAAACAAACCAGGGCTCAGTAATATAGGATCAACTCCAGCTGAATAAAAGGGGTAGTTCTAATCTAAAAAGATACTTTTTTTAAAAATGTTTTCGCGGTTATACACATGTACACATACAGACCAACAAATATTAAATGTGCTGTATCAGATTTGCATGTTTTTGTGGGGTTTGATTTTTACAGGTAGACATTTTTAAATGTGACAAAAAACAACAACAACAACCCCCCCCCCCCCCCCAAAAAAAAAACCCCAAAAAAAACAAAACAAAAAACAACAAAAAAACAACAACCTCAAAACACCCCAACCACACGTCGTTTATTTCACCTTACGTAAGTCACAAATCTTGATGTGTCTAACCTACATATTGTAAACTTATACATTACATATACCTATAAAATAATTATACCTATACCCATACCTATAACTACACACACACACACTCACGCGCACGCACACATTCACGTGCGTACACATACACATGTATACATATACACATATATACATATAAACCAACAAATATTAAATATGCTTCCAACCAAAATTATTCGATTATGGCTCATTAAAAATATAACCAACTAATTTAATTTAATAGTTGAAAACCAAAGATTAAAGTCGAAAACGATCAACGGAAATAACATAATTGGGTCTGTTCACTTGAAGTGAAAACCTCGTATGTTATGGTAGGTTGATGTTGCCGACAAGTTTGCTGTCTTTGTGCAGGTCATCGACCTCTTGAGGCTTTACCTAGCTGCCGACAGTAACATTGACAGATTTTGTATATTCTCCGATTAAATACTATTTTGGAAAGTCAAGAATCTTACACGGCGCTCAAGTGCATCACGGTCTTGACATTCTCCAGTTATTTATGCAAAGATTGTGTTTCGTATCGACTAATTTGTAGTTAGCGGAACATATACATACGCGTACGAGGCAGTGGGTGGGGTGAGGTAAGACGGGGTGGGGGCAACTGCACCCCAGGGCTGGAGCAAATACTCAAATTCGGGCAAAAAACCCATAAATATTCAGAAACAATTAGCTTGTCTGAAACCTTTTCACCATGCATAAATGTCCATCATTCTATTAGCAATATCAGTTGTAATCTATTTAAAAATGCGTAAGGATTCGTTTGTAACCTTATATAGCTGTTTGACAGAAATGCTGATATGAATAAATGTAATGTTTCCAGATTCTGGCATTTTCGTTTAATTCAGGCAAATATCAGCTTGCTTCCTATAAAAATAGGAACCGGACTCCTATAAACATAGATGTGAAACGAAAATTAGCTCGGCCATTTACCTTTCGACCGACCGTTCAAAATTGCGCCAAATTCCCTCAATCAAAATTGCGCACCCTTTTCTCTTTGGCATTTAACTACCACCACCCCCACCCGCCTGCTACCGATTTGATCGGACTGCTGGTGCTCCCTTGCACCTGCCAGTGCAGGCGGTCCCTCCTCTCCCCTCCCCCCACCTTTCCTGTCATGGACGGAGGAGCCGGCCAAGGCTGGTTCTTGGGCCCACGACAGGCGTGCGCTACAACAGCTTGTTCTGAATGTGCACGTAAAACCCTATGACCTGACCTGACCTGAAAATAGCGAAATATGGCTCCATAAATTTGAAATAGTAGCTTTAAGCGTCACTGCACTACACGACATTTATGACAATTGTTAAACGAATATGTATGATAGTCGTATAACAATTGTAATAATAGTCTAGTCACGAACGTCTGTAATAAACGTATGAAGGCAGACCGAACACATAGATGACATCTCATCCCTAACACCTGTGGCAGGTGATAAAGTCGAAGTGGACATGTATGTATAGGTGGCTTGATGGATGGATGAATTAGAGACTGCCTACTTTTTTCTTTTCTTGATATTGATATAAAGAAAGAAAAAAACGACAGACAGACAGACAGACCGCGAGACAGACGGACATATAATAGAGACAGTAGAAAAATAGATAAACATATAGACAGATAGCCAAATACAAACATATATATATATATATATATATATATATATATATATATATATATATATATGAAGGCAACCACCCGAGCTGGACAGGACTATGAAGTAATATTATATTACTAAATGGATGTTTTCATATTGACCTTGTTGTAGATCCGAGTATGGGACTGGCGCTAAGATGGCTGTATTGGCCCGAGTCAACAGCGAGGGCCAATACTGCCGGCCGAGGGCCAATACCACTATTAGAGGACCTACATGCATTTAACCAAACCAACGTGGTTCAGCCAGCCATTTTCGCTAAACATTTGCAAAATAATTTGACTGGTTTCCGATTCGGTTTGCTGTGTAACGTAACAACATGATGAACGAACGTTAGCGACAAGCGGTATACTGAACTTGCCCTAGGTGTAACGCCAGAGCCAGGGCTATTGTCGTAATACAACACTTACACGTAGACCCATGGGCAGAATTATTATAATACAGTACTTACACGTAGACCCATGTGCAGAATTATTATAATACAGTACTTACACGTAGACCCATGGACAGAATTATTTTCATAATACAGTACTTACACGTAGACCCATGTGCAGAGCTATTATCATAATACAGTACTTACACGTAGACCCATGGACAGAATTATTATCATAATATAGTACTTACACGTAGACCCATAGCTATTATTATAATAGAGAACTTACACGTAGATCCATGGCCAGAGCTATTATTATAATACAGTACTTACACGGATACCCATGGCCAGAGCTATTATTATAATACAGGATTTACACGTAGACCCATGGGCAGAGCTATTATTATAATACAGTACTTACACTGATACCCATGGCCAGAGCTATTATTATAATACAGTACTTACACTGATACCCATGGCCAGAGCTATTATTATAATACAGTACTTACACGTAGACACATGGCCAGAGCTATCATTATAATACAGTACTTACACGTAGACCCATGGCCAGAGCTATCATTATAATACAGTACTTACACGTAGACCCATGGGCAGAGCTATCATTATAATACAGTACTTACACGTAGACCCATGGCCAGAACTATCATTAGAATACAGTACTTACACGTAGACCCATGGGCAGAGCTAACATTATAATACAGTACTTACACGTAGACCCATGGGCAGAGCTATTATTATAATACAGTACTTACACGTAGACCCATGGGCAGAGCTATTATTATAATACAGTACTTACACGGATACCCATGGGCAGGCTATTATCACAATACAGTACTTACACGTAGACCCATGGGCAGAGCTATTATTATAATACAGTACTTAAACGGATACCCATGGGCAGAGCTATTATCACAATACAGTACTTACACGGATACCCATGGGCAGAGCTATTATTATAATACAGTACGTACACGTAGACCCATGGGCAGAGCTATTATTATAATACAGTACTTACACGGATACCCTTGGGCAGAGCTATTATTATAATACAGTACTTACACGTAGACCCATGGCCAGAGCTATTATTATATTACAGAACTTACACGTAGACCCATGGGCAGAGCTATTATTATAATACAGTACTTACACGGATACCCTTGGGCAGAGCTATTATTATAATACAGTACTTACACGTAGACCCATGGGCAGAGCTATTATTATAATACAGTACTTACACGGATACCCTTGGCCAGAGCTATTATTATAATACAGTACTTACACGTAGACCCATAGGCAGAGCTATTATTATAATACAGTACTTACACGTAGACCCATGGGCAGAGCTATTATTATAATACAGTACTTACACGGATACCCATGGCCAGAGCTATTATTATAATACAGTACTTACACGTAGACCCATGGGCAGAGCTATTATTATACTACAGTACTTACACGTAGACCCTTGGCCAGAGCTATTATTATAATACAGTACTTACACGTAGACCCATGGGCAGAGCTATTATTATAATACAGTACTTACACGGATACCCATGGCCAGAGCTATTATTATAATACAGTACTTACACGTAGACCCTTGGCCAGAGCTATTATTATAATACAGTACTTACACGTAGACCCATGGGCAGAGCTATTATTATAATACAGTACTTACACGTAGACCCATGGGCAGAGCTATTATTATAATACAGTACTTACACGTAGACCCATGGGCAGAGCTATTATTATAATACAGTACTTACACGTAGACCCATGGCCAGAGCTATTATTATATTACAGTACTTACACGTAGACCCATGGCCAGAGCTATTATTATAATACAGTACTTACACGTAGACCCATGGCCAGAGCTATTATTATATTACAGTACTTACACGTAGACCCATGGCCAGAGCTATTATTATATTACAGTACTTACACGTAGACCCATGGCCAGAGCTATTATTATAATACAGTACTTACACGTAGACCCATGGCCAGAGCTATTATTATAATACAGTACTTACACGTAGACCCATGGCCAGAGCTATTATTATAATACAGTACTTACACGTAGACCCATGGCCAGAGCTATTATTATAATACAGTACTTACACGTAGACCCATGGGCAGAGCTATTATTATAATACAGTACTTACACGTAGACCCATGGCCAGAGCTATTATTATAATACAGTACTTACACGTAGACCCATGGGCAGAGCTATTATTATAATACAGTACTTACAGGTAAACCCATGGGCAGAGCTATTATCATGATACAGTACTTACACGTAGACCCATGGCCAGAGTTATTATTATAATACAGTACTTACACGTAGACCCATGGCCAGGGCTATTATCATAATACAGTGCTTACACGTAGACCCATGGCCAGGGCTATTATTATAATACAGTACTTACATGTATACCCATGGGGAGAGCTATTATAATTTACAGTACTTACAGATAGACCCATGGTCAGAGCTATTATTTATATTACAGTACTTACACGTAGACCCATGACCAGAGATATTATCATAATACAGTACTTACACGTAGACCCATGACCAGAGATATTATTATAATACAGTACTTACAGGTAGAGCCATGGGCAGAGCTATTATCATAATACAGTACTTACAGGTAGACCCATGGTCAGAGCTATTATTTATAATACAATACTTACACGTAGACCCATGTGCAGAGGTATTATCATAATACAGTACTTACACGTAGACCCATGGCCAGAGCTATTATCATAATACAGTACTTACACGTAGACCCATGGCCAGAGCTATTGTCGTAATACAGTACTAACACGTAGACCCATGGCCAGAGCTATTATCGTTATACAGTACTTACACGTAGACCCATGGGAAGAGTGGCGAACACCATGATGTAGACCATGGCCAGTGCCACAGGCCAGAACCCCGTCCAGTCATTGATGTCGTCACTCACAGACGTGCCATTGTTCAAGATGGTGGTCGTCTCCATGGCTGTTTTACATCTAGAAGAAAAAAGGAAAGGAATGTTTGAGTGTTAAGCACATGGTGAAAGTACCACATTATCGCCCCTCCCATTCCCCAAAAATCTAAACCTGTGACGGTACATGCTCTTAATTTCTTTTCGCCTGTGGCGATATTAATTGATTTAGAAGGCCGTGTGCAGTTCCAAATGCACTTAGCCCAGATGGGCAATTTGTTACGTAATACCTTCGCGCGATCGTGCATTCCAATATGCACTTAGTCCAGCTGTGGAGGCCATGTGGTCAGTAGCTACGTAATACCTCTGCGAGTGCGGTTTTTACAACCGTGATTTGGCGAATGGCGACAGCCAGTCTGTCGATGAGAGAAAAATATACCGACTCTGGGAGAGGTGGAAATATCAGATGATAGGTGAGGTACCGCCTTGTACCCCCAGGCGATATTTGTCTCTGAGAGTTTTGAATAAATAGCTAGGATTTTAGATATATCGAGGAGAAACATATTGGAAGGCTCCAGGGGATCGCTGTCCGTCCACTGAACGATCTATATTAGTTCAGACGGGAATTTGGTAAATATATATTTTCTGCTCTGTGTATAACCTTGATGTGATTGATGTGACTTAAATATTTTAATACTGTATTATACCAATATTATTTAGACGGTGCTGCCGGTCATCTGACGCAGTATTCTGTAGGCTCACCGTTCTGATATATATATATAAAGCTTATCCAGTCATCCTAGAGGACCTAGATAAACTGTAGGTTGTTGTCTTTATTGTGATAGATACCAGTATTAATTCTGTATTACAAGGTTATAGAATGAGTAGTTAGGGTTAATTAAAAATTAACCAGTTAGGAATAGTGTTGTAATTCCTTTATTAATTAAGTTCCCCTGGAAGCGTTTCTCCATTATCGCACGTGTGTGTGTTAGCGTTTCTCAATTATCACACGTGTGGGTGTTGTGTCACGGTGTAGTGATTAGCATATTGTGTAAACTAGACATCTAGAGATCAACTAATTAAGTGATCAGTTCTGGGTTGTTATTATTGTTGTTATTAATTAACTACTGCGGCAGTACATTTGTCAGCGTAGGTTAATACAGATTCCAAAGTGTATTGTGTTTTTGTTGTGTTTTCTAGTGAACTAAACGTGCTATAATAATATATACTTTATATAAGATCGTATCTATGATCATACCTAGACGAGCCACATTAGGGTATAACTGCCCGTTACAGAGAGATCTAATAGATATACAGTTAGGAGAGATATTTGGACAATCGTGTTTTATTCAGTTACGGGTATTATAGAATCCCCGTGACAAAACCCTATAGAAACCAAAAGCAAAAACAACAAGAAGGTGAAGATTGGTCCATCACACCCTCATAAATGTAGCACATTTATAAAATAACGCAAAAGTTAATTTAATTTGATCTCAGAACGGATAAAAGAGCACCCATAATTCACAATTTTGAGAACAAGTTGTTGGAATGGCATGGAATATATATATATTTATATATATGTATATGTATATGTATATGTATATATATATGTATGTATGTATGTATGTATATGTATATGTATATGTATATGTATATGTATATGTATGTATGTATGTATGTATATATATGTATATGCTTTTACCCTAACACCATTCACGCCCCGACATAACACTTTGACATTCTTGTACTCATTTCAGTCAATTCTTATGCAATTGATGCCATTCATGAGTTTACATGACCCATTACCCTGACAGATACATAGAGAAAGACGAAGGATGCGGGGGAATAAGGATAAGAAGAAAAGAAGAAGAAGAGGAAGGAGGAGGAAGAGGAAAAGAAGAAGACAAGGAGAAAAAACTAAAAAGGAAAAAGCACAAGATGAAGACGAATAAGAAGAAGGAGGAGGAAGAAAAAAAAAACGAAGGAGAAAAGAGGAAGAAAGAAGACGAAGAAAAAAGAAGAAAAGGGATAACAAAAAGAAAAGATTAGGCTGAGGACGCAGAGGGAAAGAAGGAGTAGAAGGAAGATGAAATGATGAGCAAGAAAAAAGAAAAAAAAGCTGACGAGGATGAGAAGAAAAAGAAGAAGAAAAAGAAGAAAAGAAGGAGAGAGAAAAAGGAGGAATAGAAGAAAGAGGTCTCATGCTGTGTTGAAACAACATAAATTAATTATAACAACAACATGTGAAATATTAAAAAGAAACTTCTACTTTACAAAACAATGTGTCTAAGCTCTTCACAAGAGATAGGCGCACTTAATTTATACGTATGCTGAATGCGCAAATTTAGCTAAATCTCCCTAAGCTACTTGCTAGTACACCGCATATTACCACATCCATCATGCACTAAATAATATACTGTAGTATACAACTTCCAGTTTAAACCTTAGTATTTCCAGCTCATCTGAAGTATTGTAGTTAGTTTATTTTACAATTCTAAACAACTGGCAATGCGAGGTACAAGTTTGGTGCAAATGGTAGCTCCCAGCTAATACCTCTTCTAACCTGTAATCTAAACCTACGCAGAGAATATTCACCACACATAAACATGAACATTATTCAGTAATAAATGTGTATTTATATTGCCAACTGTTACTATTAGGGCAAATGTTTAATGGTTTTAGAGGAGGTCCTCCGCAAGCGTTAGATTCTAGCTAAGGAATGTGTTTACTAACATTTCTTTACGCGAGTTTATTGCTTGCTCAGGCTCGTTTAAAGGGGAGGCTTTCGGGGGTCCTTCCCCCTCCTCCGCTCAAGCAATTGGCGTCGTGGTTAGGCCATCGGTCTACAGGCTGGTAGGTACTGGGTTCGGATCCCAGTCCAGGCATGGGATTTTTAATCCAGATACCGACTCCAAACTCTGAGTGAGTGCTCCGCAAGGCTCAATGGGTAGGTGTAAACCACTTGCACCGACCAGTGATCCATAACTGGTTCAACAAAGGCCATGGTTTGTACTATCCTGCCTGTGGGAAGCGCAAATAAAAGATCCCTTGCTGGCTGTCGTAAAAGAGTAGCCTATGTGGCGACAGCGGGTTTCCTCTAAAAACCAGTGTCAGAATGACCATATGTTTGACGTCCAATAGCCGATGATAAGATAAAAAAAATCAATGTGCTCTAGTGACGTCGTTAAATAAAACAAACTTTATTTTTCCTGAACAGCATGATTCGACCCCCTATAAATATCGGTCTCCACATCCTAGACCCTTCCCTGCTAAAATTCCTGCACAAACGCGTGTTGCTCCTGTATCCATTTGGCTAATAATATGTAATGATGAGTGTGCAGAATGTATCTAACTTGTATGGGTTTTTTCCCAGTTTTTTTCTGATGGCCACATATAGAGTTTTCATTATTGAACTAACAAACAGAACAAGGTCCAGAAATAGCCAACTAATCTTTCAAACCATTATTTATCCGCAAAACGACGCTGAAATGTGTTTGAGACCGGCAGATTGGGTTTCCGGTGGGCTGTGCGTTGAAGCAGTCAGTGGTATCGTAAATATCAATTTAAGACATGCTCGTTCGAGAAGTCACTCCCAGCCTGCAAGGCTGAAACCAGCACCTGAACCGCACTACGCAGTAGACACCGTTGAGCACACGCTACAGGTGTCAGCGTGTGTTAAATGCATTCGTTTCAATGAACAGAGTTTTCCGCTGCCACCGACGGCGGCCTGGTATCTTTAATACGTTTAAGATATATCCAGCTGATAGTTGTTTTCGCCTTTCTGCTAGATCCTCTTAATGATGGATTTCAGTGTATTAAGGTCATGTCCAAATCACGAATTGTTGTTTTTCTCGTTGCCTTGGTGACAGTATTTCTAACATAGATAAAACTGGAATGGAAAGGAATATGTAGATGTAAGTGATTTCAAACACTGTCACAAAGTATAGGACACGGGTATGCAATAACGATTAACAATACATTACGTTTGATGAACTGTACGTAAAATCTGCTAGAGTTTGGGTTTGGTTTTTTATGTACTTAATGAACCAAAACAACATCTCCCACAAACAACAATAACAACAAGGAAACCACCACAAAAAGCCACCCGAAAACAACACCGCAAACCCCCCAAAAATCCCCAAGTACTATAACATTCATTCCTTTTTCTTTTATCGTTGTGAATATATAACCAATTAAGATTCAAGTACGGTTCTCTGACGGCCTTTAAGATAGTTGGTATGAAGTAATTCGACACAGTACCATACACTGTCTCGTTAACGTTCTGAACTCATGACTCTGGTTTCAAAACTAGCACTCACTATATCTAGCCTTAAAATTAATGGCGTAACCACAGATATAAAGAAATGACTTACTATACATACACACACAATCACAAACACAAACACATTCACGACACACACACACACACACACCAGTCACACACACACACACACACACACACACACACACACACACACACGCACACACACGAAGACAACTCATAGACACACATTATCACCACCACCACCACGACAACCCCACACCTGCTCGCCCGAATCTCCCCCTCCTTCCCTTCCCCGCCCATTGTGAGATATGCATTTTGAAATGTCGATCCAAGGATCGAACAGTGGAAGTCGCAGGGTTTGCTAGATTACAGAAAGAAAGAAATAAATGTTTTATTTAACGACGCACTCAACACATTTTATTTACGGTTATATGGCGTCAGACATATGGTCAATGACCACACAGATTTTGAAAGGAAACCCGCTGTCGCCACTACATGGGCTACTCCTCCGATTAGCAGCAAGGGATATTTTATTTGCGCTTCCCACAGGCAGGATAGCACACACCATGGCCTTTGTTGAACCAGTTATGGATCACTGGTCGGTGCAAGTGGTTTACACCTATCCATTGAGCCTTGCGGAGCACTCACTCAGGGTTTGGAGTCGGTATCTGGATTAAAAATCACATGCCTCGACTGGGATCCGAACCCAGTACCTACCAGCCTGTAGACCGATGGCCTACCACGACGCCACCGAGGCCGGTATGCTAGATTACAGAGTCACTGCATAATTATCATGGTGTCACATATATTCGTGTATTATACAACTAAAATAACTAGCTTGCTGTCCTTGGTAAAAAAAAACCGCCACTTGTTAGAAGGAAATGTTTGTTTAATGACATTCAAGCAGTTCTATTCACATATTATAAATATGAATCAATGAATGAATGAATAAAAAACAAATGAATCTTTAAAATTTGTTTAGCTTAAGACACCACTAGAACACATTGATTTATTAATCATCGGCTACTAGATGTCAAACATATGGTGATTTGTTTATTCATTGTCTAATGGGGCAACCCGCTACATTTTCCCCATTAGCAGCAAGGGTTCTTTTATATGCCCTTTCCCACAAACATGTGATTACAGCACATACCTAGGCCTTTGATGGGGAAAAAAGGAATGAATGAATGAATCTTTAACGACAACCCAACACAAAAAGTACATCGGTTATTGGGCGTCAAATATTTGAGGGTTACATTAACTAATTGATGATAAACATCAATATAAAAATTATAAGGTTAAGAAATGAACTGTGCAAAAATATATATATCACAGGTATAAAGTGCATTAAAATTTCGAATAAAAATCACTCTCGTAAAACCTTCAAATTATCTCAGGGTGGAATCGAAATGATTCTGTCACACTTTGACTACCAAATTATATCTTCCCGTCGATCCAATGCGAGATGATTACACTCCACCAAAATGTGGTGGTGAACCGCCAGTGTACACTGACAATGCTCACATTGAGGTCAATGAATTGGTCAAGTATGTATTACTGATGCGAGCACTACACAAGACCACTTCATTCTATAGGAGAATTACCGATCTCCCAGGACTGGATTGAGTGAATGAAGCTTGTTAGCAACCGCATCGTTCCAATTATCTTGCCAAGTTGAAAATACCTGTGTTAATATCGTGTATAAGGCATATCGACAATGAGACGAGTCAAATCCAAAGCAGTTTTAGCAACTATCTCTGCCTTTTCATTACCCGAGATGCCAATATAGCTCGTCACCCAACAAAATATAATATCCTTATTGACAAACGATAAAACGACACACTGTCGTAACAACATCCCAATTGACGGATGTTCCAGCTTCATATTATGGTAAACATTGGAGACACAATAGGGAGTCTATAAATTATATATTACAATTTGGATACCATAAAATCCTTATTTTCTTCCAGAGCTTTAATGATTGAAAAAAGAAAAAAAAAAAAAAAAAAATCAGGCTATGTCATAGAAATTATAGTATTTGATGAAAAAAACCCACACGCCACATAATTCCCATCTCATGACCTATCTAATCATGGTACAGGTCTTGAATTACCACGAAGTGTCGTTTATAAATAACTGGATCTGTGCGATCTTTCTTCAGATGCACAAGATCATATACAATTTTAGGTGGTTTGATACACCAAAGTGGCAAAAAAAAAAAAAACATTATGAAGGCTTTCCAAAAATGTTGGTTAGATCAATGTTGAAACGGATAAAAACTGATTAATGCGAGTACCAAATGTTGGAATGGCACTCGGTTTCGCATCAAACAACTTCATACATTTATTATCAAACACGACGTTATGTGCTGTATAATAGGTGTCTACTGCATCACAATTGCGACACTTGGTCTAAAGAGTCTAAGAAGAAACCCGCTATCACCAAATGGGCTCCTTGTATTCGAGTAACCGTATGGGATTCTTTTTTTAAGCACTTATCCACAGACTAGCACATACAACAACCATTGATACACCGGTCAGAGGAAACACACTGCCGCTGCTGACTACCATTTGATGGCAATTGATGCAATACCAAATCGCCGTGAATCAAGCAATCCCTTGTCCTTTTTCACAGACAGAATAGTATATACCACATTCTTTTATACAGTAGACCTAAAGAACTGGTTGCAACGGGTGAATACTTAAAGTTACATCCTCTGGTTACCATATTATAACATCATGTACAAAGGTGAAATACAAGCTCAAATGCACTTTTAAAAAAGTCGTGTGTGTTCGCTATGAACGGATATCGTCAAACGTATACGCTTGATTCGTCGGCCGTGCCGCAAAGCACAAACGACAGCCTGTTGTCAGTTTCAGTTAAAACGTGCGTTTGCCGATTTCAAATTGTAGGGTTCGTCTCAAAAAATTAAAAGAGAAATCTTGCGCTGTACGAAGAACGTTCGGTTGAGAATACGGTACTAGTCTTTAGTTAAAACCGGTTTGATCTTGACAACGTATTATCGACAGTCGTACCTTCCTATTTCAGAATTGATATTTTATAAAGTGTTATTAGAACTTTCAAAGTTTAGTTTGTATACTAGTAACACATTAATCATGTATATATATTTAAAATAAAATATACTAAAGTAGACAATGAACGTTTTCACTTCTTAATTTTACGTGTTAAAATCGACAAATTCAAATAAATATTATTTCGTTTGGAAAAGGTATAGTTAGGGGTGGGGTGGGGGGGGGGGGGGTGTTTAACAACATCAAAGATAAAGCATATTGATTTAATAATCATCCGACCCCATACAACCGTAAATAAAATGTGTTGAGTGCGTCGTTAAATAAAACATATCCTATCCTTCCTTCCATCTGCTGTTGAATGTCTAACATTTGGTAATTTTGACATATAATCTTAGGTCTCACTACACAGATGTCATCTGCCATTCAAACCCATGTTAAACTGCCCAACTTCAAGCGAAGATTGCCCATAGAACGGGTTCTCGTTGGCACTAACAACATAAACCATTGCAAACATACATTATATAAGCATTTATTTTCACTCCAAAATTGAGAACATTTCCGTCTCAGTTTTTTGCTATATGACCGCATATGGCTGTAGTACCGGTCCGAACAGGTGGTTCATTAACCGATTCACTCCGGCTGTCACTTGCGCTATATACCCATGCCCATAAAGGTCGATGCACAATATTACAAAATAACATGGGCAAAATACAGCCAGGAGGCTTACCATTAAATATACATATTGTTTTAATTCTTCACCATTTCCTAGAAGTGAATATGTGAACCATAACATGTGTCCCAATTAGGAACTATAGTGGACCGTGATCAATGAACTCTCACCCGGAAGTGATCTGTGTAGTGAGACCTTAGAGGAATCGGGTGCGTGTGCAGGGGGAGGGTATTGGAGGTCGAAACCCTTACTTGGGGGGAGCATGGCCCCATATAAACTTCGCTTAACACAGTCTATAACCCCAACCCCGCTGAAATCCCTGCACACGCGCCTTGGAAACCCGCTACATTTTTTTTTTAGCAAGGGATTGTTTATATGTACCATCCCACAGACAGGGTATCACATAACATGGTCTTTTTGTATACCCGCCGATGGGGATCGATCCTAGACTGACCGCGCATTTCCAAAAAAACACCCTTTTAGGTCTAAGTAATGAATAAAAATAACATATAGATCTAGTCTTGAAAAATGTTACGTAAATCGAACACAGTACCCTCTTCCTCTACCCCTAGAGCGTTACGCAATTAGTAACACCCCCTGACATGTAACGCGTATGCCAACAGCTGGCCACTGTCAAAATGTCAAGGCAAACCCCCCACTCACCGACCCCTGGAAAGGCGTTGTACCATACCTCTATGGATATAAATATGTTTTGGAGATATGAGACGACCCCTCAATCAAGACAGTTAAATTTGTTCAAAAATTGCAAAATCTCACGTGATCTCTTGTTGGGGAATTTTATACTTATGATAAGCCAATGAAAACCGAGATCGGTACGAGCCCGTCAAAAGTGTCCCACTTTCAAAATAATGGCATTTTTTTTTACCTGGATAAGCCAGCGTAGTGAAACCAATGCGGAGTGCAGCGTCATATATGTACCAAACGTAATTGGATTTTCTGTTCTATATGCTTAAATAATAAAAATATTCCAGGGAATGTAGTTTTAAGAAGTCCACTGAGGGGTAAAACTCCATCAGGATTCAGGATGGATTCCCCAACCGCCAAAAATGAAGAAGAAGACATAGTCGTCAATATCACCCACCCGCTATTTTGTTCCATTTCGGTAAAAGAAAAAAATATCCCCCTCAAATCTCGTTGCGGAGAATATACAAATCAAGTGCGCAAATTTGGTCAGAACATCTATATGCAAATTAGCTTTAAAACGTATATTACATGTCATTTGACACGCACATTATCAGACATTTTGTACAGGTTACCTTTTGTTGATATAGTTGTTATTTGGTTATAACTATTTTAATCAGTTTTATGTAGATCCCTTTAGAGATAATCATATAGAGAGCGAAACATGCACCAATAAAACACCACTTATATAAGAACCACCTGTTGACTGTTTTGCACAAAAAGTATTGTATTTTAACCTCTTATGGAACTAAACTGCTCGTAAATTTTACTTTCTGTTGGTCTTGCGTGAAAATGGTGTGTATGATTGCGCGCGAATGTGTATTATTATACATGTTTTTGGCCTATATGCTTGCAAGTGCATGCGTGCTCATGTGAATTTCTGTGTGTTCATATGTATGTTCATATGTATGTATATATGTATGTATGTGTGTGTGTGTGTGTGTGTGTGTGTGTGTATGTGTGTGTGTGTGTGTGTGTGTGTGTGTGTATGTATGTATGTATTGATGTATGAATATCTATATATTGTATGTATGTCGAGGTTGACTATTACATACATAGATATTAACGCACTGGCGCAGGGGATAATTAAATCCTTTCTGGCCTCACAAATTGTCCCATGTCGTTGCTGGGACTCGAACCTGTGGCACCGAATCGCCCGCAAATTGCAAGACTAACCACGATACGCTCTGAGCTATCGAAGCTTCCATAAAAAGGAAGTTATTTAACTCAACCATATGCATGGGGCCTACAATCTACGCGGTCGATCCCGCTTACGTGCATGAAACAGTGGGCAGACCTGGCACTGGCTAGTATGTATTGATGTATGAATATCTATATATTGTATGTATGTCGAGGTTGACTGTTACATATATAGATATTAACGCAATGGCGCAGGGGATAATTAAATCCTTTCTGGCCTCACAAATTGTCCCGTGCCGTTGCTGGGACTCGAACCTGTGGCACCGAATCGCCCGCAAATTGCAAGACTAACCACGATACGCTCTGAGCTATCGAAGCTTCCATAAAAAGGAAGTTCTTTAACTCAACCATATGCATGGGGCCTACAATCTACGCTGTCGATCTCGCTTACGTGCATGAAACAGTGGGCAGATCTGGCACTGGCTAGTATGTATTGATGTATGAATATCTATATAGTGTATGTATGTCGAGGTTGACTGTTACATATATAGATATTAACGCACTGGCGCAGGGGATAATTAAATCCTTTCTGGCCTCACAAATTGTTCCATGCCGTTGCTGGGACTCGAACCTGTGGCATGTATGTTCATATGTATGTATGTATGTATGTATGTATGTATGTATGTATGTATGTATGTATGTATATATGTATGTATGTATATATATATATATATATATATATATATATATATATATATATATATATATATATATATATATATATATATATATATATATATATATATGTGTGTGTGTGTGTGTGTGTGTGTGTGTATGTATGTGTGCATGCACGTACGTACGTAGGTATGTACGTATGTATGTACGTGTGTATGTACATAATACGTACATGCTTATACATGTATATGTATATATGCATGTGTGTCTGTGTGTATGCGTGCGTGCATGCGAACTATATACTCAAGGCGGCTGATTCAGCAAATGTAATAAGACATGTACTGCGCACATCTAAATACAAACAAAAAGCAATATGGGCCAAACTTACAAAGCATGATTATATGTGTGTAACTACATAACTTTATAGTGGTTAAACACCTGCGTTTAAGAAAAACAGGCTTCGTAAATTCGGCCGTATATGTTTGTCATAAACTGGTACCATATGAATGTGAATAGATGTGAAATATTACTTAGTTTAAAAAATTGTTTTGTTTAATGGCACAACTAGAGTCAAACAACACAATGATTAATCATCGGCTATCTGAGGATACCCGATTCATAAACAATTTCCACTAACAGCAAGTTATCTTTTAAATGTACTTTCCCGCAAATATGACAGTACATACCACGTCATTTAATATATCAAGGGGTATCCCCGTCGGTGGGCCCATTAGACTATTTCTCGTTCCAGCCAATGCACCACGACTGGTATATCAAAGGTCGTGGTATGTGCTATTGGGTATGTAGGAAAGTACATATAAAATATCCCTTGTTGCATTAGAAAAAATGTAGCGGGTTTCTTCTGATGACTACATGTTAGAATTAACAAATGTTTGACATCCAATCGCCGATAATTTGTTAATCAATGTACTCTAGTGGTGTCGTTAAAGAAGAGAAACTTTTTAGGATATACCAATTCTGGTTAAATTAAAAAAGAAAAACACCAACAAACAACAATTTGAACAAACACACACGCGCTTCAAACCTGATGTCTACGTCTGCTAAAAACAAAAACAAAATGAAACGATACTACTTACTGAGCTAGTGGAAGTAATTCCATTCAATCTGCTAAAACGTTTGACATTTGCAAGCAAAATAATTAAAAACAACAAGGCAAAAACTACAACAACAAAAACATCAAAAAAACCCATACCAAGTCGCTCTGCGATACCAAACAAAACTCCGCACTGTATACTACACTACAACTACGTGGTTGCAGCGCTCTTCTACAACAACGACGATGCTACCAACGCTGCTAATCTCTACCGCGTTGCGTGATAAACGTACACTGACGATGATGCTACGGTCGGGTGGTGACCGAATTTCCTCGTGCACAGATTCACTGGGTATAGCAAACGTTCAAGTCAGCAGCGCAGCAGCCTACTTTCTATGCGCAACACCGGTGAATATTATGCGTTTGCGTGTTACACAGTGAAAAAAGAGGCCAATGCCATTGTAACTGATACACGCAGCAGACTGTCGGAAAGCGTTACATTATACAGAACACTGCCGAGTGGAACCGAGGACAATAACAACTTGTCAGAAATACTCTAAATGATGACCTAAATCTAAAATATGTGTATATATATAGCAGTCGGGACCGCGAGACCAGCGGCGAGGGCAGGGAAACTCGAAGAAATAGCTTTTTATAGTGCACAATTCAGGGCCGTGTCGTACCTAACCCAAACTAGTATAGGCGATGATGATGTAAAAATTGTTTTTAATAATAATAAAAAGAATTAATTAAAAATATTAATAAATATATGCAGGCGCATGTGCATGGGGGTGGGTGGGGTTGAGTGGGTGGGTGGATGGGGGTGAATGTCAATCCCCCATTCCAAGCCAATTGTTTTTTTTGTAATGCATGAACATATCTCCCTAAACACTATCTAGATCCACCCTCTGCATAATTTCCTGCACACGCTCCTGCTGTGGTTAATTTATTCAGTCTAGGCCTGTGTATCCAATACCTCATAGGTCTACAGGCTGGTAGGTACTGGGTTTGGATCCCAGTCGAGGCATGGGTTTTTTAATCCAGATACCGACTCCAAACCCCGAGTGAGTGCTCCGCAAGGCTCAATGAGTAGGTGTAAACCACTTGCACCGACCAGTGATCCATAACTGGTTCAACAAAGGCCATGGTTTGTGCTATCCTGCCTGTGGGAAGCGCAAATAAAAGATCCCTTTCTGCCAATCGGAAAGAGTAGCCCATGTAGTGGCGACAGCGGGTTTATTCTCAAATATATTTTTGTTTCAGTAATAATGAATGTTTAAGCATGTGTCTTATTGAAGTTTCAAGTAGTTTGCTTTTTGTATTAAAACTATATTTAATAATTATAGAATAACGTCCAGTCTCTAATCTAGAAAGAATATAGGCCTACTAGTATTATGTTACTACATTTTCTGTGCACTACTAATATATATTTTCAATATTTTCAATATTTAAATATGAATCAGTTTTATATATCCAAATTTTACTCCCACCAGTTAAAATCGGCAGTGTCTGTAAAATGGAGTCGAATAACTTTAGAAATGTTCTAACTGGTAATTCTTTAAATTATTTTTAATTTGAAACTAACACACACACACACACACACACACACACACACACACACACACACACACACACACACTCATACTCACACGTCCACCCATCCATACTCCCACCCCCACACACCCCACAAACACACTCGTACGCACACACACACACACACACACACACACACACACAGGAGACGGGTAGGGTAGGAAGACATTTAATAAAAAAGAAAGAAAAAGAAAGACCCCCTCCCCCTCAACAATTACAACAACAAAGGTCACCCCAACCCTGCAATGAAACAAAGTGTTATGATAATGATGGGACGGAAATGTAAAGAGAACGGGTGGGGTGGAGTTGAAGGCTGGTTTTTTTTTTTCTTGAAATGTAAAAATAAATACCGAACGATTAGTATCAGCGATAGTCACGGTCGAATTTTGAAAATGTAATTTGCTCTATATTTCTGTTAATAAAGTGTATATTTAAAAGAAAATATGAAAAATGAAGTCTAAGTAATATCGGCTAATCGTTTAATGCGTCAAAGGCACGATCAGTATAATTGCAGCTAATATTTTCTCATACAGTATTATCTAACGTACTTATAGTCCTTCCCACAGGAAATGCCTTCTTTCATAATATAAAATTTATTACAGGTTATTAACTTATTTATTTTTGAGCCGATTGTTTTCTAAATTGCACAAGATTTTTTTTTTTTTTTTTTTTAATTAATTTCTAAAACACTTACTTTTTTTCTTATGTCAAACCAAACTGAAATTATTTACCAAAAAACCCCATTCCCCCCATCAAAAAAAAACCAACAAACAACAACACCCCCCCCCCCCTCCCCCACTAAAAAAAACAACCCCGGACTATAGTTGTACCCTATTTTATGCAATTTCTTCTTTTGTGTGTTTGTTTGTTATTGTAAAATAATTGTTTCTAGACCCTTTGAACACTGGAAGTCGACCAACCATGAAACAGCATAAGATGGATCCAATGACTGGCCCCTGTGTGCAAAATTTGTAAATAAAGATGGCGGATTTCGATTCTTTTCCGCTTCACGAAAGTGTGTTTAATGATGACATACGACGGGTATCGCAACTTATTCGTACTTCCGATGTCTCCCAAAAAGACATTCATGGTAACTTCAATATGCTTTGAAAGAAAATTGTATTCTGTGTTAATTTATAGTTAAAATAACATATCACGAATTAACAAGCACCTACTATGTTTATTTGTTATTTTTACACTTATCATTCATAATTATGTAGAGTTTGTTCTGTTTAACGACACCACTAGAGCTCTTTGATTTATTAATTATTGACTATTGGATGTCACATTTGGTAATTTTAACATGTAGTCTTAGAGAGGAAACCTGCTACATTTTGCCACTAGTAGTGGGATTTTTTTTAGGCCATATATGATACTTTGATAGTAGTATATTATAGTATATCAGTATATGCACTATGCATAAGACAGGATAACACAAACCACTGCCTTTGATATACCAGTCGTGGTGCACTGGCTGGAATGAAAAATAGCCCAATAGACTCACTAACAGGGATCAATGCCAATCTAGTACACCTCGCATATGATGTGTTGGCCGCTTTACCACTGGGTTATGTGAATCTCAGTCTGGGTTGCTTCATCCCAAAACAAATTCACACCCTAGTCTTCAAACAGCGCTATCGATTACTACAAATGCTTTTTAAGTTAGCCAGACTGTTTGTAATTATGTAGCGAGGCTCTCCACCACAGATGTACACCGACTACCAAACAGAAGATCATTTCGTTCTGCTTAGTCGACGATCTATTATTCTGTAATTATCACATTACTTCTTGACAGCCCAGTCCACCCGAGACGGGCGCGCTTCGCTTGATTGACATGATTAACAATACATTCGTCTTTAAAATACTATTGGCAACGACAGTTTGATCATCCACACGCGTCCAGTTTTAGAGGTGCATACTCTATTAAATCTTTATCAGTTTATGGCGAGACTAAAAAATTAGGTCGAGAGGATCACGGTTAACAAGTTTTCGAAGTTTGAATTTTTGAAGGTTGTTATTACTAGTTTATAAAGCATCTCGGCCGGGACCGTCTCTTCAGATCGAGAGATCAAAGTTTTCGAGAGATCGAAGGTGGAGTTATCGAAGTTTGACTGTATTTAATAATTAAAATTGTTTGTGTATATGCTATACAGTCACAAACAGTTAAATAAAATTTGACCGGCACAGAATTAATTATCATATCTCCCCACCCTACCACCCCCTATTATGATATAGGTTGAAACTTAGCAATTTAGCATTTTACGAACAAATACAAAATCCCCAAACCGCTACTGTTTTTGACAGCAATAAAAATTTATATGAAAAAAATTAAATAAAAAAGTTTATATATGAGGGTGGGAGGGGGGGGGGGGGGGGGGGAGAACAACCCATTTGGAGGGCAAAATGTGGATACGGGTGAAACGATCTGACACCGGCTATGTCCCACCACCCCTGTTGTAATCATATTGTCTTCCACCCATTTATTTCTGCTTACACTGTATCCATGGATAACACATTTTATGGCTAAGACTTGTAATATATATTCAAACTAGATTTCTACACACTCACAATAAACAATGTATCCAAGTCTGAGCAGTCATTTCTGCTAATAGACTGGTCTAATTAATTAATTAATTTAGTTACAAATTATGTGATTTGCTTTGATATCTGCATAGTAAGACAGAACCTTACTACCCATTGCAATATTTATAAAACAAGTGATTATAATTTATAGGGAAAACATTTTAATATTATTATTTTTACTTAAAAGTAATTCGATTATAAACATTGCTGTTAACAAGTTAGTTTGACTACATGCACATCAGCTATTTACAGTTACATTTACAGTTTTCGAGTAAATGAGGATATATTCATGACAAGATTCAAATTTTACCATGGCACCGACAGCAAAGTAAAGTTTGTTTTATTTAACAACGCCAGTAGAGCACATTGATTTTTTATCTTATCATCGGCTATTGGACGTCAAACATATGGTCATTCTGACACTGTTTTTTTAGAGGAAACCTGCTGTCACCACATAGGCTACTCTTTTACGACAGCAAGGGATTGGCACCGACAGCAAGTCATGTGGCTACCTTCCTTACATTATGCTCTGAAAGTTGGGGGGGCGGTATATAGTCCAGTGGTAAAGAGCTCGCCTGGTGCACAGTCTGGGATCAATCGCTGTAGGTGGGCCCATTGGGCCATTTCTTGTTCCAGCTTAGCTGCTAGTGCACCACGACTGGTATTATCAAAGGCCGTGGTATGTGCTATTTTGTCTTTGGGATGGTGAATATGAAATATCCCTTGCTGCTAATGGAAAAATGTAGCGGGTTTCCTCTCTAGGACTATATTTTAGAATTACCAAATGTTTCACATCCAATAGCCGATGATTATTAATAAATCAATGTGCTCTAGTGATGACGTTAAACAAAACAAGCTTTAACTTTTAACTGAAAGTCAGACATTGTCAATGGCAAGAAAAATTCTGTAGTGGCCTGTTTGGTTTACTACTGTGCCCATCCCAAACATGTTGTACATGTACATACTGGTATCTTACTAAGGTACTCTGTAAAATGTCTGCTTTTGAGGGAATTCTGGTTTACAGAGGGTCCGGTATTTATTTTTAATATTGTCAAATTTTCTTTCTGCAGTGAAAAATAAGTACATGTATTATTAATATTAAGAGTATTCTAATATCTATACATGTACACAGAGTTGTTTGATTTAAATCACTGCAAAAAAAATCAAAAAAATCATGCATTTCGATTTTTTTGATTTTTATTATGTTTCATTTGATTTTTATGATTATTGCATTTATTTAATAAATATGATTTATCAATTAACTTGCAGTACAAAAAATGAAGTGTTATTTAAAATCAATTGTTACTTACGCTAGATAATTATTTTTACATATATTTATAATTGAATTGCAATTAGATTTCAACACCATGTAGTCTAACAAGTCATACTGATCAGTGACAATTCCCCCAAATCTGTGGTTGGGATGATCCTGGGAGAACAACACAATAGAAGGTGTCAAGTGAAGCCACTCTGCTTCAATGTGGTAAATTGGACGAATTTGGGGATGCTCTAGAGTCAGATCTAACAGATGTGACTTGAAGTCACTGACTTCACGTGTCAAATCACCTTATATAGCCATCCTGGCTAAACACCAAGTACTTAACATTAACTCAATAATCCCCAAAATGCATTTTGTTGCCTCATTTCTAGATGTTCGAGGTATTTCCTTTCAGAATGCAGTGAAGCTTCCAAATCGTGTATTTAATAAGGATCAAGTATTCAATTCAGAAGCTCCAAATTAAAGTAAAAAAAAAAAAAAAATCTGATTTAAATTTAAAAAATCCGATTTAAATTTTAAAAAATCTGATTTTTTTTATTTAAAAAAAAAAATCATGATTTTTTTTAACCCTGCATGTACATGAATGTTTATACAAATTTAACACATTTCTCGTATTTCAGTTGATAATTTTATGATTTTCTTGTAGGTAACACAGCCTTGCATCTTGCTGTTATGCTTGGACATAAAGGTATGTACATAAATGAAAGAAAGTAAAAAACATAAGTGTTTTATTTAATAATGATTTTGTCTCACCCAAAAGTTATTTTTTTTTAGATTAGTGCCTGTTAACACATCTACATGTACATAATTTGAACAGCTTGCTCCTAACTTATTTTAAATGTAGAATTATCTTTTATGTTTACAGAATGTGTACATTTACTTTTGGCTCATGGTGCACCTGTTAAGGTGAAAAACTTGCAAGGATGGACTCCTTTAGCAGAAGCTATTAGCTTTGGGGATCGCCAAACAAGTAAGAGACAGTTTTAGATAGATATATCTATATATACCAGGCCCTAATCTTCCCCGAAATTGAGCTCAAGTCAGCGAGTTATTAGCAGTAGTGAGAAGTCTAAGTCACTGTAATATTAGCATTAGTCAATTTTGAAAATTTTGGGTATTTCTGTAGAAAAATATTGAAACACCAATAATCTTTCATTATTGAACCTGTATTGTAATGCTATGAAAAATATCATTAATAAATAGACACTACATGGGTCTTATTGCTGTAAAGAAGGAATGTGCAGAGATCCCACTGGAAAAGGAATTTGTTTTAAATAGCCAATTTTGAGACATATAGTGTATTTATTTAAAAATTACTAAAAAGTGGCTAATTTAAACAACATTTTATTAGCCAAATACTAAATAATATAGACACTTTGTATAAACTGTAGCAATGGGCAGTGTGAACCATGAATAAAAAAAATAAGTCATGTTTTTTATGTTGTCTTTTCTTATTAGTATTTTCACTACTCCGGAAGCTGAAACAGCAGTCTCGTGATTTATTAGAGGACCGACGACCAGCATTAATTAGTGCGCTGCGAGAGATTGATGATTTCTATCTCGAACTCAAGTGGGATTTTCAAAGCTGGGGTGAGAAAAGGCTTAGCTTAGGCTTTTGTCATGAATTATCATCCTGAAATACTAACTGCTGATCCATACAGGGTAAATTAATATTGTTATATAAATTACATGTTACGTACATGTACATTATTATTTATTTGCTAACAAGATCAGGTTATACTTTACAAGGGTATAAATTATGTCCTAATGTTCAGATAATAATTTAAATATTGTTATTTATCATCCATTAAAGGCCTCGGGTTTCATACTTTTATCAACTCATGATGATAAATTATGATATCACAAGACACTCAGGGAGTATCCTCTATATGTTTTTTGACCTTTATTAAATCAAATACTGAATACCAAGCCTCATTACAGCTAAACCATTTGCACTGCTGGTTAACAACCAATTGTCATTTTTAAAAATAACTCCTTGGCTATCACTAAGCTATAGAATTTGCTTCCTATTCCAAATAATTAGCCTTCAAACATGGATCTTGAACACTGGTTTATAAACCAGTCAGGGCTATCTCTGGGACTGGGCGGGATGTAGCCCAGTGGTAAAGCACTCGCTTGATGCGTGGTTGGTCTAGGATCGATCCCCATCAGTGGACCCATTGGGCTATTTCTCGTTTCAGCCAGTGCTCCACAACTGGTGTAACAAAGGCCATTTTATATACTATCCTGTCTTTGGGATAGTGCATATAAAAGACCATGTGCTGCTAATCGAAAAGAATAGCCCCTGATGTGGCGACAGTGGGTTTCCTCTCTCAGTATTTGTGTGGTTCTTAACCATAAGTCTGACACCATGTAACCATAAATAAAATGTGTTGAGTTTGTCGTTAAGTAAACATTTCTTTCATCTCTGGGTCTTTCCAAGTTTGCCAGTTGTGAATTTTAGAAACTGGCAAATTTTAATTTAATTTTACTAATTTGACGAAATAATTTCATGTAATAATTGATATTTTGAAGTTTAATAGATAATTTCTCAAAATTTTATGTTCACCCACAGCTGCAAGTGAATTTTTATGATCATGTGACTAAATATTAAAATTCCACCCTTTATTGTGGTTAGGATGGTGGTTAGCATTCTCATGAAGTTTAGAAACCGAATACAGGAGAGGAATGGCCAAGACCTGAAATGTAAAATTTTAAGCCATATGTGTGAGCAACACCCACATAATATCATCTAAAACATTTACTATTTAGTTCTTCATTCTAGAAAATCATGCTTGAAGGCACCTACACACACACCCTAGATACATTGTAACTCGTCCTCACCCTTACCAAACATACTTCCTACAGGACTGCACTGCATGCAGATCTAGGAAATATAAAATTTGTCTTAAAATTTTACAGCAGGACCTGTTTGATCTTAAAACAGTTTTTATAATATGATATATAATGTGTTTCAGGTTAGAACATTTTCTTTTCATTTTATCCTGGCCTCTGGGTAACATAGATGGTTTGGATTAATAAGAGCTAAAAGGAAATATGTCCCAACCACACAAGCGAAGAAGAAAGTATATCACTTGATCAGAAGAGGTGACCTATAGCACAGTGGGCGATTTTGACCAATCAACTGTTGGGAAGTTAGGACCAGTCCAATGGACAGGGGCGAAATGCACTATGTTTACCCACAGGCCAGGATATGTTTTCTTGAAAAGACAAAATGATAAAAATTTATTTACGGTCTCAGCTAAAATGTGTTTTACCTAAATACTTTTATAAAAATGGGCCTAGTGTCGCCATTATCCAGTCAAAATTGTTAGTAATTTGGCAAAATAGTATTATATGAGATGCAATGCAATAAAGACTTAGTAAACATGTTACTAACCAAGTTAGCTTTTTGCCAAATTCATAATGTCACATATTCGCCAAAATTAAGTTCTGGTAAATAACATGTTAAACTCAGTAAATTAATCAAAAGCAATTTTGTAGAAATAATTTTGTATGTACATAATTAGAATTATCTGTTCGACTGTATTCATTTTAGAATTTTAAATGTTTTGCAGTGCCACTTGTTTCTAGAATGTTACCATCAGATATCTGTAAGATCCACAAGAAAGGTCCATGTATAAGGTTTGTTAGTTTCCTGTGATTTATAGTTTACACTGAGGGCCCTTACAGGGGTGGGATGTAGTCCAGTGGTAAAGTG
Source organism: Gigantopelta aegis (assembly GCF_016097555.1). Taxonomy (NCBI): domain Eukaryota; kingdom Metazoa; phylum Mollusca; class Gastropoda; order Neomphalida; family Peltospiridae; genus Gigantopelta; species Gigantopelta aegis. The sequence goes on along the minus strand of NC_054704.1, from coordinate 40,217,519 downwards.
CTCGCTTGATGTGCAGTCATTGGGTTATTTCTCGTTCCAGCACAACTGGTATGTCAAAGTCCGTGGTATGTGCTATCCTGTCTATGGGATGGTGCATATAAAAGATCCCTTGCTACTTATGGGAAAATGTAGCAGATTTTCTCTATGACTATCGAAATTACCAAATGTTTGACATCCATTAGCCGATGATTAATAATGTGCTCTAGTGGTGTCGTTAAACAAAACAAACTTCTTCTTCTGAGGGCCCTCACAGATATTATCACATGTGGAGAGACCATAACATGTTTGTTTTAAACTTGGCCTCAATCAAATTAAATTAAAAATAAAACCCCCAAAACAAACTCAAAACAAATAAAGCAAAATTATTTTATTTTATTGCACGAGGGTATTGAATAAAATAATGAAGCTGATTTATATTGCCTTTCATCTTTATATTTGAAGTCATGTATTCACTTTCAATATTACAATTTCAAACTTTAATGAATTAGACATTGTTGTGTTATAAAGGGTGATTACTACAAAGTATAGCAGTATTTTTGTTTTTTTTCAGATTGGACACAACACTAGTCGATTTTAATGACATGCATTGGGAAAGAGGCGATATATCTTTTATATTTAATGGTGATGCTTGTCCAAACCAGTCTCTCACAGTATTAGACAATAAACTGAAAGTCTTTCAACGGATTAGATACGAGGTATGTCATGCTTAGCATTTTCTTGCTATTACTGAGAAAATGTAGAATGTTGTTTAATACTGAAAGCGGGATGTAGCTCAGTAATAAAGCTGATACACGTGTCGGTCTAGGATTGATTGCTGTTGATGGGCCCATTGTGCTATTTATCCTTCCAGCCAGTGCGTAACGACTGGTATATAAAAGGTCATGGTATGTGCTATTCTATCTCTAGGACGACACCTATAAAAGATCCTTTGCTAATAATGGAAACAGCAGATTTTCTCTAAGACTATATGTCAAAATTACCAAATGTTTGACATCCAGTAGCCAGTGATTAATAAATCAATGTGCTCTAGTGGTAGTGTTAAACAAAACAAATGAACGTTTCTTGCTATTACAGAGAAAAAAATATAGATTATTGTTTAATACTACTTCTGCTACTACTCCCATTATTATTATTATTACTGTTATAATATTATGACTAATTTTCATTCAACCTGAACATTAAGTTTGCATTTGGGCCCATTTCTCACAATGTATTAGTCCTTGACTAATGAAACATGATTAATAGTGGCATCTGTCTTATGTTCATCTTGATGCATGTTAAAATTAATTTTTTTAATTAAAATTCTTGTTTAGTGAGAAGTTTCACATTTTGCCCCAAATTTGACAAACTAAGTAACTTGGTTTATAGTTGCATCTGTCAATGTTCATCTCTTATAGGACAGTGAACTTGAATTGGAGGATGAAGTTGATATATTGATGAGTTCTGATATTATGGCTGCTCAAATGTCCACCAAAAATATCACGTTTTCTCGAGCTCAAAGTGGATGGCTGTTCCGTGAAGATAAAACGGCAAGTATTTGACTCGTGACTTTATATTTTTCATTTTTGTTTGTTACTAGTATATAGATAGCCACTGACAGAATTTAAGAAGACATTTGCTAATTTGTCAAATATATATTGAGGTTCTGTTTTACAAATAATTATATTTCTTAATGTGTTTGACAAAATTAATAATTTAATCGAAAAAGATTTAGTAATGTGTAAGATAAATAGTGATAAAATCAGTAATAGCCGAAACTATTTTACACTACATGTTGTCTATTAGAACTAATGTATCACATTAATCTTCTGACTACTGCAGGTGAAATATCTCGCCCGTCGACACACTGTACACTGTATACAGTGCATTCCCTAATTCATATTTCCCGCCATTTTACACACAGTATTCACCGGAAATAATAATAGACCAACAGAAAAAGATTAATTGAGAGTATGGCATCTTTAATTTTTCAATGGCAATTACCTGGGAATTTTTAGGTGAAAAAGTGGTATTCGGCAAGTATTTTTGTTTAACAACAATGGCGGAACATCACAAGGGATCGATAGCTGATTGTGACAGATTGTTCGATAATAAATTTGACCGTTTTACCAACAATGAAAATAACAAAATATTGACATATAAATCGTAGTTTGTTTTCCGAAAACATTCTGGTCAAAACCCCACAGTTATTGGGAATAATGGACATAAATATGGACCACAAATGCCCATAAGTAACTACAACTTTTTGGATTTTTTGCCTTATTTTAATCAACCTTAACTGATCTAAAATATAAAAATTAGAAAACCAACCAAAATAATACTTACTGATTCAAAGATAAACTTTATTTTATGTATTTATAAAAATTGTAAGTAAAAAATATATTTTTTTTGAGTAAAAGTTATAAATGTGCCCCCTCAACATGTTTAAAAAAAAAAAAAATCCGTTAGTCAGAAGGTTAACACAATGTCTTTCGAAATTATGTAACTGAATGCAGTTGGCTATGAAGAAAAACAATTTTAAAGCTATTTATCAAAAATACAAATAATGTTTTTGGCAGTGGATCGCGGTTTGAAGAAATAATTAAGCATATCTTTTCACCTACTGTCTTTTTAGAGTGTATACTACCAAATCAAATCCCATAGACGACAATAGTAACATATGTGGCTAAAACTCCTACCTGCAGCATATCAATCGACATGAACGCCACAGATATAAACACTACCACCCCTCACACTTAAAGTGAATCAGAAAAAACTGGGGGTCAAGCTGCTCATTTCTGAGGTAACGGGTAGCGTGTATAACTAAACTAGTTCTGCACAAAATTTGAGTACTGTTTCAAGCACAAGGCTACTTAACACAGTAGTACTAAATGAAATAAAATTGCATTTTGTTTTTTTACCCAGATGAAACTATTATTTTTTACAACCAACACACTCACATTTATCACCAATCACAGGACTTGTGGTGTTCACTTTCTATCAAAAGTTGGGTGCATCTCGAACTTTGACCTGGCCGGAAGTTATTTGGTTTAGTACTACCTTTATTGTTTTGTGCTCAAAAGAAATTATGCAAGGGAGGTAATAAGCCATTTTTTGTAATGTCATGTGAATTTGGGTTCCTTTATGGCAATAAAAGAGATTTTCTGGACAATAAAAATATTCTCATTTATGGATATAATTATTAAAATACATCATAGCAAATATCTGTTTTTATTTCTTTATTTTAGGAAATGGTTGGAGAGTTCCGTGCAGATTTTTATTCAGTAAATGGTCTGACACTTGATTCTCGTAAAAGGTAAGTTTTATTGGCAAAATGTATATATTTATGTGGGGTTTTTTTTTCAAAAATATTTTTTAGAATAAAAACAAATCAGATAGTGATTTTTGTTTATTAAAATGTAAAATACATGTATGTAATACTTATTCTTGCCTCAAATGCATTGAATACGGTGAATAGAGCAAGTGATTTATTCAGATGAAAATGGAATTACCATTACATATAGTAGGAGCAGTTAGTTATACACACGCATGTATTTGTAAATCTGCTACATTTGTTTTGTTAGTGAATTAGAAGGTTATGTAAGATATTTAGAGGCAGGATAAAGCAGCATTTTCCTTATACGATTAGTCGCAACGACTTGTCGCATGAGAATTGTCAGTCCTACAAAAATCGGAACTTATAAGACAAAAGTTGTTTTGATTTAGTTGTTCTCACAGTATTATTCGGTTGCATGCGACAAGTCTAATTACATAATTAAGCATTTCTTATTTATGAAATGCTTTATGATTTTATTAATATGAGAAATGTTATTTGAAGGAGAGAACATTTATCTCTAGAAGATGTGCAGAAGAATAAGGCAATAATGGAAAGTTTTCACAAAGGTACATGGGACAACTGTGAGGTTAGTTTTCATTGGTCAAACAGTTTTATTGTCTTAATGCAGATAGCATGATAAACATGTAATATATATACAGAAGTTCACATAGGTTGTTTTCGCTTCCTATTTATTGCACAAGTTTATTTTGCTTAAGAATATATACCACGTGGTATGTTCTTTTGCAAAATAAACAAGTGCAATAAATAGGAAGCAAAAACAATGTACCTTCCAAAAACGTTTTTTAATTTAACATCATAACAACACTTAGTTAAATCTATGTTCGAAACTCCTTTCATGGATTTACTTACCGTAACGTTAAGAATCATACTCTGCGGCACCCTTGTATAATGTTACAAATACGATGTGACGTCATTTGTAAATCATATATGACATCGGTAAATAAAAGTAGCTAACTGCAGTAAAAAGAAAAAGGGAATTCCCCATTTAAAAATTCCGTTCCATATCGCACATATGTGCGATACAAAATACATTTATGACACGGTTTCAAAATGTCTTTATCACTAAAGTAAGATTAAATAGGTATATAATAAATATATTTTCTTTTCATATATTAACCTGAGAATATTTTATGTGTTTAATGATCCCAAACTATCAATATCCTGCAACATTTTCCCAATTTTAAAGTTTGTTTTGTTTAACAACACCACTAGAGCACATTGATTTATTAATCATCCGCTATTAGATATCAAACATTTGATAATTTTGATATAAAGTCTTAGAGATGAAACCCGCTACATTTTTTATTAGTAGCAAGGGAACTTTTATATGCACTATCCCACAGACAAGATAGCACATACCATAGCCTTTGATCTTTGATATACCAGTCATGGTGCACTGGCTAGAACCAGAAATCTTTCCCGATTTTATGCTCAATGTCTTTTGCATCTTTGTAGTGTGCGGTAAATGTAGCTATTTAGAAACCACAATAGCCATTCTAATGTCCAAACACCAAAAAGTGAGGAGCCGGTTATAGTTAAGTGATGGGTCTCAGGATTGATTGTCTGCGGTGGATTCAGTGTTTTTTCCTGTTCCAACCAATGTCTCACGACTGGTACATCAAAAAGCCATGGTATGTACTCTCCTGTCTTTAAGAAGTGCATGAAAAAGATCCCTTGCTGTTTTATCAGTACTGTACTGGCCTTAGTGATAGAGTGATTAAGCCATTGGATTTTCTGGTGGGAAGTCCGAGTTTGTACCTGGTACAGACTCCCACACAGAACAATTTTTTAACAACACCAATGTTTCCCTCACTACCCACTGACCTAATGTCAAAATAAATATAACATTATGTTAGACACCAAATAGCCATAGTTTATAATGTGCTGAGGTGTCACTAAACAAATATTCCTTTCTTTTCCACAATGTGATTACATGCAGTAAATAATTCTGTTGGAATTTTCCAGTTGCTCTATATTTAAAGTAGTACTGGAACTGTGTCTTCATTTCTTGTTTTCTGTTTTCAGTTTGACAGGCGGCCATCACTAGAACCACCTCCACACCCAGATCTATTGTGGGAAGATTATATTGGTGCAGAACCTGGACGTCCACCATACCTCGGAAGAAGTCTGATTGCAAAAGAAAGTGCAAAGGCTTTCAAAGCTACTGTGGCCATGGTACTGTATCTTATTTTAAACATCTTTTTGATGCAGGTGTAGCATTCATTGTGTTAAGAACTGACTATTAAAACAGAATGCTGAAATGTCATTATTGACAAACATCAGCTTTCCTTTAATTCTTTTTTAAAAGCTAACCTTCTTCATGACGTGTATCCATGTATTCTCATAGACTCATCTCAATGCCATTTTCATTTGAGTTCTTTAAATGTTTATTAATTGATGGTTAACTTTTGTTTTTCATTTCAGAGTCAGGATTTTCCAATGACTGTTGAGGTGTAAGTTTCTTTTTGATTATATTTAATATAAAATTGTCATCATAGGTTCCTTAAGTATCAAGATAGCCTGTTTTTAGTCCTTCTTTGGGCCAGCCAGAGTGGACTACAGGTTTTGTCTGTCCACCATGGTGCAGGGGTGTAACATTCTCTTTGAGAATGGCCAATACAGCACACAAATCTCCTTGTTTTCTTCGAGATACAATTGAAATTTTGAGTAAAAGTCAGTATCTATCTGTGATATTTGTATTTTTGCACAGTTCTTTACACTGTTTTTATTTGAATCTTGAATTTTTATATTGATGTTAATCATCACTTTATTTGTTTGCATTACCATAGTTTGACACCCAATAGCCGGTGTATTTTTCGTGCTGGGGTGTCATTAAACATTCATTCATTCATTCTGTCCATCTGTCCCATATATGGTTTTCCAAACCTTTTTTCGCAAATTATTGACCTGAAATAGTGTGTAGAGTACCAACTATGTTTGAGTTTCATGGGGATTTGTTCATTTATGACAGTATTATGGCCTTTGGAAATGGGACATATTACAAGCATTACAGTTTTCCAGACTTCAATCAGCAATAATTTAGGATGTTGACCTGGATTTTTGTATATAGATTTATCACAATCGTTGAACTACAGATCATGCTTGTGTTTCATAGAGTTTTTCATCCTCTCATAAATGTTGAATATTACGTAGGAGTGATAGCTCCTCCTAAATGATGATATCTGGATAATAACAACATACTGTATATTGCTGTGTATTAGCCGACTCCTTGTATAAGCCGACCTCTTAGTTTGACCCTAAATATCAAGTACAAAATCATTGGCCTCGTGTATAGGCCAAAGTCATCTTTTGTCCAGATGTATGTTGTATTGATTTCAATAATACTTGTCAACAAATAGACATGTGCTTTTCTTTTTAATTATATTTTCTTCCCCTTTAATTATTACAGACACGGTAATAATTATCACAATGCTAACGTCATCCATGCCGTGCAAAACTAATTTAGCACTGATAAATCATAAATTCAAGCTGTAACAACATATTACTGCACATAAGTAATTTAATTATTCACTGGACAGCAAATAATAAACTCGTTGAGGCATGTTTAATCCCTGTTTTCCCCCACTCAGAAAGAAACGATTCTGTGACTGTGGTCCATGGCTTTTGTTTACACAAAATCGTGTGATCCAATCAAATAAGAGCTTACAAAATGACATAGACAGAGGTGTCAAACAAAGATGGCGGAACACGTTTTTACCATTGAAATGACAATAAAACAAGTAATTTTTATTATTATTCATTAAAATATTAATGCATTAAAGAACAAAAAACTACATAATACTGCATGATGGGGTGTTTTATTTATACTGTGCACAAATAATTGTTACATAAGCTGTGAAAGGCTGTACAGGTCTGATCAAAATTTGTAAGTTGTGGTCGGGAGTCTTTTCGATTGGAATGTTATGAATCAATTTGTTGCCTCTGTGTATAAGCTGACTCTCTTCTTTTGGAAAGTATTTCTATACTTCAAAAGTCGGCTAATACACAGCAATATATGTGGGGTAATTAATAATTACAAAAATACTTAATAGTGTAGAATTTTTCCAAAATATATACACAAGCTTTATCATTTGTATGAGTCCTTCCACTCCACCCCTAGTACTGATAACTCCAAAAGGAAAGATGTTACTCAAAACTGATATGTTTTGAAATGTAGTATTAAGTAGGCAGAGTCCTTAAACATTATATAAGGTTTTTTGTATTAATGAAGCTTTGACATTTATTTTAGACTTTTGGATGTCTTGGAAGTTGTGGCACCATTCAAGCAATTCCAAAAACTACGTGAATTTATGACATCCAAACTTCCACCAGGTTTTCCAGTTAAAATAGGTGCGTTTTTCTTTTCATTTTCTGTCATAGAGAGAACTTAGTGTGAGATGTGTAGTATCAGACAGTGATGTTGAACACTGACTGGTGCTGTCAGAAGCAAAGTCTGCTCAGGCTAGCTCAGCAATAGGAGTTCTGTTCATGTATGCTGTATAGGATATAATTAGCTTCTCCATGGTGATGACCTAATTATCAAAGCCACACTGTCTACTGAAATTTGCATTGCTGAAGCTGATCTTTATCTATATTGTCCAAGTTAACTCTGCCAGCACCAATCCCATAAATAAATTTTACTTAGAAAAGACATTTAAATTTCATTATGCGATATGTTTAAAACAACATGTAGGATAAAATGGTTATTTAACGACCACTTAGATTATAATCTACTTGACCTTCTAATATACATAAATCCACCATGTTTTTCTCAGTCAGAGGTCGAAATAATGGAGTTTGTATATAATAAAAAAAGAAAAAAGAAGACGAATAACAAATTTGTCTTTTTCAGAAATACCTGTGTTTCCAACGGTTACGGCTAAGGTAACCTTCACAATGTTTGAGTGGCAGGAAGACCTGCCGCTAGAACTGTTCACAGTGCCTAGAGACTTCCGGGAAGATGCAAACAGGTTCCCTGATTTATGACCCTTCCTTGAGCTCAACCTCATCCACATCCTCACCAGCCTTGAAGAACTCCATCCCTACCTCCTGGATACTGCAGACACGGTGGGCGACCACAGCAAGTACATAGGAATCAATCTCCCCATGACCAACCTGGGAAACTCCAGTGGTGAACTCACCTTCCTGATGTGTGTTGACATGGAGTGATGCATGGTCAGTCTGCTGTGTTGTCGGTAAAATGTTCATTCTTCCCATGACCAACCTGGGAAACTTCATCAGTGAATTCGCCTTTCTTATGTGTGTCGACATGGAGTGATGCATGATTAGACTTCTGTGGTGTTGTTAGAAATGTTCTTTCAAAGCTGGTGTCATGTTTAACAAGAGTTCTACCTAAGCTGGTCCCATCATTAAGAAGAATTCTGTTCCAAGTTGGTGCCATAGTTAGTAAGGATCTTCCAAAACTTGTGTCATCATTGGTTGATTTCTGTTGCAAAACAGATGCATTATATGTCAGGACCTTTTCTAGTTGGTGCCATCATTGGCTGGGATCTGTCCGAGATAGAACCACAATGGCTTAGGACCTTCTCAACTTGGTACCATCATTTCTGGCCAAGCTGGTGCCATTATTAGTCAGGTTCTTCCCAGATTGGTGACATCATTGGCTGGTTTTACTCCAGGCTGGTACCGTCATTAGGAACATTGTGCCCTGACTGGTGCCATCATTGGGAACATTGTGCCCTGACTGGTGCCATCATTGGGAACATTGTGCCCTGGCTGGTGCCATCCTTACAAACATTGTGCCCTGACTGGTGCCGTCATTGGGAACATTGTGCCCTGATTAGTGCCATCATTGGCAACATTGTGCCCTCACTGGTGCTGTCATTGGGAACATTGTGCCCTGACTGGTGCCATCATTGGGAACATTGTGCCCTGGCTGGTGCCATCATTACAAACATTGTGCCCTGACTGGTGCCATCATTGGGAACATTGTGCCATCATTGGGAACATTGTGCCCTGGCTGGTGCCACCATTGGGAACATTGTGCCCTGACTGGTGCCATCATTGGGAACATTGTGCCCTGGCTGGTGCCACCATTGGGAACATTGTGCCCTGACTGGTGCCATCATTGGGAACATTGCGCCCTGACTGGTGCTATCATTGGGAACATTGTGCCCTGACTGGTGCCATCATTACAAACATTGTGCCCTGCCTGGTGCCGTCATTGGGAACATTGTGCCCTGGCTGGTGCCATCATTACAAACATTGTGCCCTGACTGGTGCCATCATTGGGAACATTATGCCCTGACTGGTGCCATCATTGGGAACATTGTGCCCTCACTGGTACTGTCATTGGGAACATTGTGCCCTGACTGGTGCCATCATTGGGAACATTGTGCCCTGACTGGTGCCATCATTGGGAACATTGTGCCCTGGCTGGTGCCATCATTGGGAACATTGTACCCTGGCTGGTGCCATCATTGGGAACATTGTGCCCTGGCTTCATTGGGAACATTGTACCCTGGCTGGTGCTGTCATTCAGAACATTGTGCCCTGACTGGTGCCATCTTTGGGAACATTGTGCCCTGACTGGTGCCGTCATTGGGAATATTGTGCCCTGACTGGTGCTGTCAGAAGCAATGTCTGCTCAGGCTAGCTCAGCAATAGGACTTCTGTTCATGTATGCTGTATAGGATATGTAACACAAGGCAGCTTATGTTGGCACCCCCCCCCCCCCCCCCCAAACAAAATAATAATTACTATATATATATATATATATATATATAACTTGGAAATTATATATGTTTTATATATATATATATATATATAACTTGGAAATTAATTAAGCACCAAATAAATAGTATTGCCACCCAAAAGTTGTATATTGGAGAGAAAGTTAATATCGATAGAATAAAAATTATGGAAAAAACTTGTTGGTGCCTAATTAACTTCTGGGTGTATCTATTTTATAATCAAAAAAGTATTTACATTGTCTAGAAGAGAGATTTCATCAATAATTTAGCAAATGTTTAAAAACTGCACCAACCTTCTAGTTGTGGACCACACTAGAAGTGGCAACCAGTTCTCAAAGATACATTTGTTAACACCCCCCTTTTAACCCCTTTGTATTGGGTCAGTCACAAGTGGAATTGTTGCAACAACAGAAAGGAGGTCTTGTGAACAGGTCTTGTCATCTTCTCATTTATTATGAACTGTCGCTGAAAACGATCTTGTATCACTGTCTGAAGACTGAAGAGTGAATGATGAATTATTTATAAAAATGGTCTCGGGGTTTTCATGTGTTCTCTCATATACATACAATGGTTCCGGTGATTTTCCGGTGATATTGTAGTGGTTTTACATAGTATTATTTATTGTATGAAAAACTGAATAAAAAAATACAGAGAAAGCATTCTTTCAAAACTCAGGCAAGTTAAACAAGATTGATGAAAACTTTTGGTCCGAGATATAGTTAATTTTACTTTGGGCCATAGGGTATTTTTCTATTTATTTGTTAAAAAACAAAAGCTACTACTGTAGGAATTTTGCAAGGTTACTGATTCAGAAATGTGCCAACTATGGCAAGAGAGAAACAAGCAAGGAAACATTGAAAAAAAATTATCAAATGTAAATGTAACACTTTATATTTACACACTTGGATCCATTTGGTTCAAATATTCCTACACCCATTTCGTGATGAGCCTTTCTTATGAAGATTTGCGTCAAAAAGATTGCATATTATGATGAAGAGGACATTGTTTTAGCATGAAGATTGGATGACGGGAGTTTGTGACAGAAATATGACAACTAATATAATGGTAAAATAATAAAACTCCACACTTGATAAAACAGGATATGATGTAAAATAAATAATAAGTAGCACTCTGTAGTAGTAGTTGTTTGGGTAATTTTGATATATAATATTCACTAAAAGCACTGAAAGGTTCTAAACAAAACAGTTCAGTTTTTTGTGTGAGGAGAGATGTATTTATTGGTATGTATGCAGTAATTGGTGGTATTTTACATTTTCGGACAGCAACAAAACATTACTACTTAGAAGTTAGATTAATATCTGCAAGCTCAATAAAAGCCAGACATAATTGTTGGCTGTTTTATATAAAACAACTACAGTGAAACCTCTCAAGACCGGACCCTCTGTAAACCAGAATTCCCTCAAAACCGGACATTTCACAGAGTCCCTTTTTAAAAACCAGGACAGAACTTAACCTCTCTAAACTGGATCCCTCTTGAAACCGGACATTTTATTGGTCCCATGGGTGTCCGGTTTAGGCACTGTAGTATTACCAGTCAAATTTAGAAGTACATACATGTGGTTACTGTGTTGTGTTCCTTTTTGGCCACATACATTTGTTTTAAATGATTACGCTCAGTAGGATATTGTGATCAAGAATGAGCATTGTATTTACATGTACACCTAGAAATTAATTAAGTACCAACTGAATTATATTGCAGGTGACAGGTGCCTAGAAGTAGTTGTCCGTGCTGACAGAGTTTAAACCTCATATTGATATATATTTTTTTACATATTCTGTATCCACTGAGAATAAATTACTTATTAGTAGCATATCGGTGTTATTCCATGGCGGGATGTAGCCCAGTGGTAAAGCGCTCGCTTGATGCACGGTCGGTTTGGGATTGATCCTTGTCAGTGGGCTCATTGGGCTATTTCTATTTCTTGCTCCAGCCATAAAAGTACATCAAAGTATGTGGTATGTGCTATCCTGTCTATAGGATGGTGCATATAAAACATCCCTTGCTACTAATGGAAAAATGTAGCGGGTTTGGTCTAAGACTATTTCAGAACCAAATGTTTGACATCCAATAGCCGATGATTAATAAATCAATGTGCTTTAATGGTGTCGTTAAACAAAACAAACTTTATAACTTTTATATAGGTTTTGGTTTCTGTCTTTTTCTCTAGAATACATTAAATAATGATGTAACATCCTCTGTATACACAGAACAGTATTTTCAGTGGTTTTTATCCATGAAATGTTCACAATTATTTGCCCAATATATGCCACACTGTCAAAACTAGATTGTGCTTAATTAATTTCCAGGAAATAATCAAAAATAAGACTAGACAGATGTCAGTCAAACCTACCTTAGAACGTATCCGAACTATTTACATCTTTTACAATAGGATCATTTTGTTCGGCCAAAAGATGGTTCTTTGTCCGTTGTATGTGTAAAGTTGTAAAGAAGATTTCAAAGAAATGTGTATTTTATATGTGACTTTTTGATACCATCATCTTAATAAAATATAGATTTTTGTTGATGTTGTGTACAAACATACAGAGAGAGTGCCAGATAAATGTCTTCTGTTCAGACCATAGTTTTCTATATACTGTATGGAAAACATTACTGACACACAGTAATGAAAGCAAAGGATTTGCTTGAATAACAGAACATCATTTGTGAACTTCAGTGACGTATATGTATATATTCTACTGATTGTAATGGGGATACTGAAAATGGATTATCCGATGTAAAATTCGGTATTGGGATAGCTTGTTACATTCTGTTTCAAAGAAGACTGTTCAGTTGTTTTCACCATCGAACCACATTCAAGTATTGTAGACATTGGAAGCTGTGTATGGAATCCTCAGCATGACGTGATACATGTCACCAGGAACCTGATTCATGGATGTGGATTTATTTGAGCATTTAGACAATCATTCAAGAGCCAGTTATTGCCTTAGTCTGTCACATTGCAACATACAAAGAGGTTGCAACCTTTTATCCAATTGCTAAAACCATTTGACAAGTAGGTGTTAATATACGTTGAGATATAATAGGTAGTCTTTACTACATGTGTAGCCCATGAGCTGTTGGTGCATTGGCATTGTTTGGTGTCTGCAATACTTTTTTATGTTAAAGTATTTATTTATGAATATATTTCTGTTGTAGCAACATCATATAATATTATAGTGACACGTTCATATCGAGTTGCTTGTTGTTGCGATTTTACAGCCTTTGATAGAATTACAATTTAATATTGGCTGAATTGTAAAGATTGTGAATTGGTCTGACGATTAAAATGATATGCTTTTTATGATAAATTATTAACAGTTTGCATGATGCCAATTGTTACCGTTGGTTCTGTGTACGAATGTATGCTAATGACTTGACATAAACTATCAAAGTATTTTTTTGTGTGTGAGTAAAACGCTCCATTATACATGAGTAAATTTAATATACTGCACCCTGACTTAAAATAACTGCACTTAATTTTTTTTTCCTTCGTCAACCTCGCCATTTTAATTTACGATATCTCAATCAACTTCTTGCATTCTTCTAATAAATAATGTCCGCATTCATGGCGTCATTGGTATCGCCACCCAACTCCGGATAGACTCATATTTTTGTTTCGCGACACCATCCCCCGGGTTAGTGGATAGGACGCCTGAATGTCATATGTCATATGAATCGGTGCAGTGGGTTCAAATCGTGCCAGTTGACACTTGATGGGTTTAAATATTAAATCGCTGTCAACACTGTGGAGATACTGCTGGTAGTTGTAATTGTAGTAAGACGTTAACGTTATTATGTTGTTGAAAGTGTTTTGAAAGAGGGAGGGGCGAGTATATGGGGTACTTGTATAGATTTTCCTGTGATTAACTGACGTATGTACGCACATAAGTAATTACGTTTTATGGGTTTGCATTGACCGTATTTATATAATAGGGCGTATACAAAACAATTTTGTCCACACGTTTCAGACATTCAACAACGATATCTTATGCATTATTTATTTACGTTTTTTATTTATATGTTTGCACAGTACGCAGTCATCTGGTAGCATGTATTAAATAAAATGACTTTCTTGTCCACAATAGCATGTATTAAATACAGTAACAATAACTTTATTGTCCACAATAGCATGTATTGAATACAACAACTTTATATACTACACGCTTCAGACGCATTTCTGAATTATTGATGCCCATTGAATTATTTGTACCAAAAACCGTTCGTGAAACGATGCATTTTGAAAAGATAGGTTATTTTTCATTTTAAGAAAGAAAAGAAAAATCGATTGACTCTACTTGGGATCAGTTGGGTATAACTGACTAATTTTCAAAGTTCAGTCCGATATGTAACACTGTCAGAAATAGGTCTAACAGAATACACATGACGGGGAATGTTAAAATATAATGGCTTCACTTTTTATTTCGCTCTGTGATTTTGGGAATGGCTATTGATTTTTTTTCTCTTTCAGCTATTTTGCTCAATAAATAAATAATTAACAACCTTTAGAAGTCCCCCCCCCCCCCCCCGTCATTAGTTGTGATATCTAGTCTGTATTGTAGGTATTTTACATAGTTCTTGCGTGTTATTTATTTTGTGTTTTGTGTGTGTGTGTGAGAGAGAGAGAGAGAGAGAGAGAGAGAGAGAGAGAGAGAGAGAGAGAGAGAGAGAGAGAGAGAGAGAGAGAGAGAGCATCATCATTTGTATTCATGAATATATTTTACTTTTGGTCAAACTCACGATTCTGTCTTCTTGTATATAAAATTGTCTCTTGTATAATGCTTTATAGTATATGGATTCTTAAAAAATTAACACTATTAAGATTGAGATTTTTCAGTGCAAATTGGCATACAGTTATAGCGATGTTCTTTATTGTATAGATAAAATGCATTTGGATAAACTGGAAGCAAGAACAAAAAATATGTTTCGCCAGTAATAAAATTTGAGGAAGATGAGGTTTTGTTTGTCCGGTCCTCAGAACCGACAAGA
The DNA here is from genome assembly GCF_016097555.1 of Gigantopelta aegis. Classification (NCBI taxonomy): domain Eukaryota; kingdom Metazoa; phylum Mollusca; class Gastropoda; order Neomphalida; family Peltospiridae; genus Gigantopelta; species Gigantopelta aegis. The sequence goes on along the minus strand of NC_054704.1, from coordinate 40,202,461 downwards.
CTTAGTGCTTCATAGACCAAACTTGGGTCATAATTAAAATCTTGTGGATGTGTGTCAATGTATTTTAACTAGTTTTTCCAGAATTATTCAGCCCATGTCATTTTGTTAATTCCTGCCAAGCATTAGTTCTTTGTAAACATTTTATACGCAGGCGTAACAATTGCATTGTCCATTGTCTGTGGATTTTGCACTGTTGCAGTTAGCTGTAACCAGATTTGAAAAAGTTTTATTTTTATTTATTATTTAAAAAAAAAAAAAAAAATTGCATCTAATGTTCTGCTTATAACTGAACATCCTCATGCCCGCTTTTGCAGATATCTATGTTTCGTTATTTTATTTATCATCAGTCTCCGGCTAACTAAAAAAAAGTTTAGACCTTAAATCCGAGGTCAATAAGTATTCCTTTGCTTTACATGTATACTGAAACAAAAAGAAACTTGACTTTATTACTAAGGTCCATACTATAACATACTGCATTTTAAAGCTGCAGTCTCTGGAATATTTCTATTATTTAAGCATATATAATAGATGATTCAGTTCTGTTTGGTACATACAAGGTCCAGCACATCGCTATAATTTCGCAATGCTCGCTTATCTACATTATCTAGGTCAACTACAAACGCAATGGCCAACTTTGTTTTTCTTCATTTAGCGGGACGCCAGTAGAACTGGGACTTTACGTGATTTGCGCAGGCGCTGAGCGTCTCACGTGATTTTGAACAAATTTAACTGTCTTGATTAAGGGGTCGTCTCATATCTCCAAAACATATTTATATCCATAGAGGTATGGTGCAACACCTTTCCAGGGGTCGGTGGGGGATTTGCCTTGAAATTTTGACAGTGGCCAGCGGTTGGCATACGCGTTACATATAAGGGGGTGTTAATAATTATAATCTGGGGTAGAGGAAGAGGGTACTGTGTTCGATTTACGTAACATTTTTCAAGACTATATGTTATGTTTATTCATTACTTAGACGTAAAATGGTGTTTTATGGAAATGCGCGGTCCGTCTAGGATCGATCCCCATCGGCGGGTATATAAAAGGCCATGGTATGTGATATCCTGTCTTTGGAATGGTACATATAAACGATCCCTTGCTAAAAAAAATAAAATGTAGCGGGTTTCCAAGGCGCGTGTACAGGGATTTCAGCGGGGTTGGGGTTATAGACTGTGTTGAGCGAAGTTTATATGGGGCCATGCTCCCCCAGAAAATATATTTAATTTTTTTTAAGATTGGGCAGGGTTTCGACCTCCAATACACTCCCCCTGCACATGCACCCGATTCCTCTCTAACATTATATGTCAAAATTTCCAAATGTTTGACATCCAATTGATGTCGGTAAGCAAAAAAAAAAAAAAACCCACTTAACTGTACTCTTTCCAAACGAAAGAATATTTATTTGAATTTGTCGATTTTAACACACTTAAAATTAAGAAGTGAAAACGTTCATTGTCTACTTTAGTATATTTTATTTAAAAAAATATATACATGATCAATGTGTTACTAGTATACAAACTAAACTTTATAAGTTCTACTTACACTTTATAAAATATAATTCTGAAATAGGAAGGTACGATTGTCGATAATACATTGTCAAGATCAAACCGGTTTTAACGAAAGACTCTAGTACCGTATCCTCAACCGAACGTTCTTCGTACAGCGCAAGGTTTCTCATTTCATTTTTTGAGACGAACCTTACAATTTGAAATCGGCAAACGCACGTGGTAACTGAAACTGACAACAGGCTGTCGTTTGTGCTTTGCCGAGCAATGGCGGCACAGGCGACGAATCGAGCGTATACTTTTGACGATCTTCGTTCATAGCGAACACACACGAGTTTTTTAAGAGTGCATTTGAGCTTGTATTTCATATTTGTACATAATGTTATAATATGGTAACCAGAGACTGCAACTTTAAAGTAACGTAATTGGTTAATTATTGGTTACACAGAAGTTTGTTTTGTTTAACGACACCACTAGCGAACATTGATTTATTAATCATCGGCTATTGGATGTCAAACATTTGGTAATTCTGACATATAGTCTTAAATAGGAAACCCACTACATTTTCCATTAGTAGCCAAGGATCTTTTATATGCACCATGCCATAGACGTGATAGCAAATACCACGGCCTTTGATATACCAGTCATGGTGCACTGGCTGTAACGAGAAATAGCCCATTGGGCTACCGACGGGGTTTGATCGTAGACCGACCGCGCGTCAGGCGAGCGCTTTACTACTGGACTACGTCTCGCCCGCTGGTTACCCAGCTGCTGGCATCAGCTTGTATTCACCCAGTGCTCAGTACTTCTAGACGGGGCACGTGCATAGTCGGTTTTGTATACAACATACATTGTGCAGAACGCCACGTGAATACCCCGTCATTGCCACATTCATACAAATTATTCATGGTACACAGAAAAAAAGCACGTGAAAATATGCCTAAAACATTAGAGAATGCTGAAACTATTGGATATTGACCCGATGAGCGCCATGAGCAGCCAACAAACTGGGCAGTCTGTTCGAGTGGTGCCAACAAAGAATACACAGCCTAACGACATTTTCTGACAAACGGGGTCAACGGCAGATCGCCCACGGTCAAGAACAACGGAAATGTCATCTTGTTTGGAAGATCGACTGACAAGGCTGTTCCGCCATCTGCGCAGTCACTTTGTCACTTCCGTGTCGTCCGAAAAATATTATTGGTAGTAAATCTTAAAACAGAGATGAATTTTACTTGCAGAATGCAGGAAAATGCATTTCAGGACATCTAGTTTTCAAACTTTTACGGGGAAGCATACCCCCGAAACCCCTTAGAAACTTTGCTTTGCGCCCTCGATATCGGTCAGCCTCCTGAATCTCAGTCAGCGCCACCCCCAGTGTCTACTTGCTTCCGCCGTGCCTGTTTTCTGTGCAGTCTGTGCTTTAAAAAGAAAAGAAAAAAAGCCGCATCGCTGCATCAGTTCTGTAAATTTGGTCTGACTAGATCAACTTTTTTTTTGTTGGCCAAAGTAACGTCCATACTGTTTTGGCGTGGTGGGGCAGGATTTAGCAAAATCGGTTGAGCGCCCGCCTGAGGTGTTTGTGTGACAGGATCGAACCACCTAAGTGGATCCATTTAACTGCACCACAATTATTGGTCAACGGCCGTGGCATGTGCTTTCCAGTCTATGGGAAACTGCATATAAAAGATCCGTTAAGGCTAATGGAAAAATGTAGCGGGTTTCCTCTGATGACTACATGTCAGAATTACTAAATGTTTGACATCAAATAGCCGATGATTTTTAAATCAATGTGCTCTAGTGGTGTCGTTAAATAAAACAAACTTTATTGTGTTATTTGTACCCAAAGGAATTCTAGAACAGAAAACTGTTGTTCGTAATTGTTGGGTCACATTTAATTCCATTCGAGTTTCTTTTTTGTTCCAGTATGTTGCCCTCATAATACGGTTAAAGAATGCGCATCTTCGGCAAACCAACACATTTCTTCTCTCGAATGGTACATTTATTTTGTTCATCCGATGTAACGACAACTTATCTTTGTTTTTCTTGTATCTATGTTCATTTGTTTCTTTAGATCGCCATGACGTGTATGCCAACACAATTAGCTATGCAAAATGTTTTACATAAAAACCAACATTGTATTGTCTGTCTAGTTTGTTACTTCTTTGTATGCTGCTTATCGTGTCAATCGATGATTTTCTGTACACACAGAACGAATATTCTAAATTGCTGCTTTGGTCAGACTTGTTGGTTGCTTTGACCAAGTTTTCATTGCTCTCCCAGTAGGAAATAGAAAATATTACAAATTTAATTCCTGTTTTGTGTGTACAGTGCCGATTATGAGGTCTGTATTTTTAACACCTTTTTACCTTTGTAGTTCTGTAATTTACAGTACTGTGATAATGTTATATGTCCTGTATAGCTATCATTAAATACCGAATAAACAACACGAATAAGAATGCAATTGTTGTTTCGTTTTTGGTCGAAGTAGCTCGTATGTATGGGTGTGCGCGCTGGCGTGTGCTCATGTTTGTATACTAATAACGACTTATGTATCCGAGTTGCTGACACTGTACTTAGTAATGGTAAACATAAATTTTCATGCATTAAAACTATTAACTAGTTGATTAATTTTAATTTTGACTCGTGGTCTTCACAGGACACCTGTTACATTTTTGCATTAGCAGCAATCTTTTATATGCTTTATCACAGACGGGACGAGACGTAGCCCACAGGTAAAGCGCTGGCTTGATGCGCGGTCGGTCTAGGATCGATCCCCTTCTTTGGGCCCATTGCGCTATTTCTAGTTCCAACCAGTGCACCATGACTGGTATGGCCGTGGTATGTGCTATCGTGCATGTGGGATGGTGCATATAAAAGATCACTTGCTATTAATGGACAAATATAGCGGGTTTCCTCTTTAAGACTATATGTCAAAATTACCAAGGACAGCACAATAGCCGATGATTATTAAATCAGTGTGCTCTAGTGGTGTTGTTAAACAAAATTTTTACCACAGACAGGACAGCACATGCCACGATCTTTAATATACCAGTGGTGAGACACTGATTGGGATGGAACAAAGCCCACGCAGATAATGGGTCCACGGGGAAGGTTCCATTCTGCGACCAAAGAACCTCAAGTACGCACTCTACCAACTGACCTAAATGCTGTTCCTTGGAATTATTGAAGATGCTGACAAGGAAATTTGTTTAACGACACCACTAGAGCACATTGATTTATTAATCATCGGCTATTGGATGTCAAACATATGGTCATTTTGACACAGTAACAGAATAAACCCGCTATATTTTTCCTTCAGTAGCAAGGGATCTTTTTTATGCACAGGGGTGCACAAATCGGTTGTCCGGGCGCCCGGGACAACCAAAATATGTTGCGGGCAACCATTCTTTGTCAAACAGTTGCCCCGACGGGCATCCAAGAAAATCATAAAACAAGTAAAATGAAAAACAAAACTTCCCGACACTCGGACAGTCACGGGCAATTCAAAAGTATCGAAACTGGTAACTTGACTGACGGTCAATATAAATATCCACCCTAACGCTGCCATCCACTCAGCGTCCACCGTGCATGATTTTGACGAGTTCAATGCAGACAGATACCTTTCAGAATGGTGGCTATTAGCAAAGGGCACAAGACATGTGAAAGGCCACAAACTACACCAACAAGCATCCAGTTCTGAGCTAAAAATTTGGCTAAGCCATTTTCTATCTTCCGATGTGAACAATCGGTTACATAATCTATCCGACACCTAACATATAATAATAATACCAAATATTAACAGGGATCACGCGACTGGTAACGAGAAGCGGTGTCATCAAGAATTCAGCATAACAATGTTTGCTTATTTTAATAATCACAGTTATTAATTTTAACAGCAACATGTCGAGGGGTTAGTGCCAGAACCCATTATATGGTGAATTATACAAAAATTAGTTAATCACCTTGTCAGCATCATGGGAAGGTGTACTATCATTTCACAGTGTCTCATTCAAACCAATCATTTATTTATGCTTTTAAAGAACAGAACCCAAACCAATTATCTTTTATGTCCATATCCACAAAAGGCAAAAACCATGTTTTTAGCACTACCTTATTCTGTCTCTCTAGAATTTTGTAGTATCACCCATAGCTGACAGACATAACGCGTTAGCTTACAACACTGGATTGTGGTGGGCTGTAAACTGTCTGAGAAGATTGAATCCTAGGTGCCATACCGCATGACAGGCTAATGACATATGCTAGCTCTAAGTGTTTACATCCAGCGAAGGTGTTTTATATAAACTATCTCTGGCTAGAGAAATAACAACTCTGGCTGAGGTAGCTAGAATTGACTGTTTACGCATCACGATGACCGGTCCGTTTGTGATAATCTGAGATGGACTGCAGACAATGGGGGGGGGGGGGGGGGGGGGGGGGGCTGGAAGTGTTTAGTTCTTAGACATCTGGAATGTGGTAAAATGTGTGTTGTAAACTAGTTGCTGAATAAATGTTGGTTATGTAAATAGTTTAATAAGAAGTGATTGCAGAGTTCATTTAGTTCTACAGAAGAAACACGCGGTTAAGAAAATATTAACCGAACAGAGACAGAGAACTCAGTGAAACAGGAAAGTTGTTTTCCCTTATTTTAGTCTGAATAGTTACTATCTGTATTAGAGGAAAAAAATAATATAATTAAATTAATTTGCCGGGGGCAGGACGTAGCCCAGTAGTAATGTGCTGGCCTGGTGTACGGTCAGTCTAGGATCGATCCCTGTTAGTGTAATCATTGGACTATTTCTCGTTCCAGCGAGTGCTTCACAACTGGTGTTACAGACCATGATATGTACTATCCTGTCTGTGGGATGATGCATATATTAAAGATCCCTTGGTGCTAATAAAAAAAAATAGTTGCCCATAGTTTCCTCTCTAAAATATATTTGTGGTCATTAACCACATGTCTGACACCACATACCTGTAGTTGTGTTGAGTGTGTCATTAAATATAAAATTCCTTTCTTTCTTTCTTTCTTTCTTTCTTTTTTTAAACATGGCTCCCATATGCAACAACCTTAGTTAAAAATTATGATCTAGCAATGTCTGTATTTTGTAGACAATTTGAATATTATATAAAAAATAAATTTAAGTTGCAATTTAAAATGAAAATGCCTGGGAATTGTTTATTGTAAAAAGGATGGCGGCCCAAAGATGATAAATGTTTTATGACCATACGCAATAAAATATTTTAATTTACTTAGCATAGAGGGAAATTAGTTTATATTATTTCAAAGGCATCATCACAGGATTTTACTTTTCTAGTCATTGTATATTTTATAGACATTATATAATATTTGACATATAGTTGAACATGAATTAGTAGATACAGGTCAAGTATTTTTCTTTAAATCGGAGTCCGTTCATGGTAGTTCATATTATAACTAACTGGTTAGAAGAAGCGACCCCCTTTATATAAATGGCATAAAATAAATATGCATACTAATAATAAATATTGTTCATTGTAGTAGTTGAAATGTATGCACATTCATATTTTCTGGGCTAAAATATCTAGATATTACTACATTAACTGGAATAATTGTAGCATTTCAGATGTTCCAATGATGAGATATCTCTGGTCATTATAACAAAGTGGTTACTGCAACAGTGTGTTTAAATAAAATGTGTGTTTGTACATGTATATCATTATACGAGCGCATTAGACAAACATTATACTTAATCACGCACTAGATCAGTGCTGATGACGAATGCATTAAACTGTATTTAGATATGTTTTACACCTGGTCAATGGGGAAAATGCATATAAATGATACCTTGTCGCTGTTTTGTTGGAGCAGCCACTATGCCGGTAACAATTTTCCTTTTGTATTTTACAGACCAAGTGTTGAAATACCTCACAGAGAGGACATATGATAACTATGGTTTAAACAACTACCAGATCAGGTTGCCAGGGTCTGGATTGAAAATTAACGTTGCGGAAAGACACGGGCTTAGGATGTGATAATAATCCAGCTCAGATTTCAAGATATCACTTGCCGGATTCGTTTCGAGTTGTGATGTGTCATAGCCAGCTTTGTTTTGTAGATACACATAGTCACGATCACGGGACACACACACCTTCCCACCTGCGTCATATTGAATTCTTAGGAGAACAAAAATAACAGTTAAAACTTGATACACAACTATCCACAAGCACCAAACGCCTAGAGGTTGAGGATTTAAAAAAACATGGAACATGGAATAGGTGATGTTAACAATTCACTAGCCATATATATATATATATATATATATATATATATATATATATATATATATATATATATATTAGGGTAGCCAGGATTGTTTATTGGGGGTGGAGTGGAGATAGAGGGCACTGCTTTTACACATTTTACGGGGTGACATGCATTATAAAAGTTGGTATTGTGAAAAAAAACATTGTATGCAAGAAAAGTCTGAAAAATCTGTAGCGTGTTATTTTAACTATGTAAAGTCTTTGAGACAAAGTAATAAAAACGGACCGAAATTGCGTGTCAGTTTCAAGTTAGTTCAGGGCCAAAGACAAGTAGGCTAGGGCCGAGCTCAGGTAGACCGAGCAAAACAAAAACGTCCGCTAAACTGGTTTATGCGCTTCACGTTAAACCCAATGTCCATGTCGGGAACCAATCGCATAGTTCGCGAACGTTTGGAAAACGTTCGTTGGCTGTTATCAGTGTGCATATAGGTCACGCTTGACAGTCAGCCGAGACTTGCACGTGTCAAAAGACATTGTTGCAGACATTAAACAATACGATTACACGCAAGTAAATCTTGATGTAAATTTGTGAGAAAAACCCCCACCACCAAATAGTTGTTCGCATTAATGAATACTACTACTTAATTGCTGTTTCGTTTGTTTATTTCCGTTGTCTTTGTTAATTTGGCACTCATGCATTTCGCGATCGCGGGAAAGGAACATTCAGTATTTATACAAATTGCGGTTAAACGTACACTGAATACAATTAGTTTACAATAATCATGATATTTGTTAGATCAAATATTAGATAAATTTGTTGTCTATGAGGTGACATCTCAAAAGTTAGCTAGATTTTTAAAAAACCGTAAAATTTGAATTCATTATCTTTTTAATCAAAACCTTTTGACGTAAATGGATAGTTGTCATAACGTGAAGTCAGCATTCTTAGGCTACGTATTTTACAAGCTGACATCAACAAGCATTTAACACGACGCGGAAATCAACAAAATGGCGCAAATTACGAAATTGTTGGGGTGTGGAATAGATGGGTTATTTTAAAATACAATTAAAAGCAGTTGAAACCAAAATAAAGATTGCTATTTTACAGAAATAATGAGCACTGTTTAAAAAAAGAGAAGAAGAGTATTGCCTCTCAGATTTTTATTAATGCCATAGGCCTTAGAATTTTGGGTGTGTTTGCAGAGGGCATTGGCTTCCAACTCTGCATATCTCCCCTCACCCACTGAAAAATCAAAGTAATATATTAACTGCCCCTACCTCCATTGCTGTCTTTGATTTTGATCGGGGATAATTTTGTTATCCTGATGTATTCCAGTTTGTACATAATTAGCTGAAAAAGATACAAGTTTCATATTCATATATAAATACTCTATACAGTACTACACAAAACAATTTTGGCTAAAATATTTTCATTATGGCAAATAAAAATCCCATTTGGCAATTGTTTTGGCAACAGGTATTTTTAATCTTGGATGAGCCCTGAGTTCATCAAGTATTATGACCGACAGCCCAAGCGAGATCGAACCACCTCTGTGGATCCATTCAGCTGATTAGGTTGTTTCTCCTTCCAACCAGTGCACAACAAGCGGACAAAGGCTGTGGTATGTGCCTTCCTGTCTGTGGGAAAGTGCATATAAAAGATTCCTTGCTGCATTAGGAAAAATGTAGCGGGTTTCCTCTGATGACTACGAGTCAGAATTACTAAATGTTTGACATCCAATAGCCGATGATTAATTAATCAGTGTGCTCCAGTGGTGTCGTTAAACAAAACAAACTTTTTTTCAGCCTAAGCGAAGATGAGCTGTAGATAAATAATGTTAAACAAGAAATAAAACTAAACTGATAAGTAATGATAATAATAAAAACATTTTAAATTTCAGTTTCATTTTAAAGACAGTTAAAAATTATATTCATAAAACGTTTTATGAAACATGTGGGCAACCAAGAGATTATGTCGGGCAACCAAATTTCAGCTACTGGTTGCCCACCGGGCAACTATCACAATTTCACATTTGTTCACCCCTGATGCACCATCCCACCAACAGGATAGCACATACCACAGCCTTTGATATACCACTGGGCTACGTCCCGCCCATGCCAACAAGGAATCACTTCGGGTGAATGTAATGCGTAACATCGGCGGCAATCGATTTGTCTGGCCAAGTCGCAAGCAATAAAAGAAAAGCACACACCCGTGTTCCCAATTTCCCTTTATCCCATAAAATAACCCACCCATAGTGATTAAAAGAAATAACACGGTTATGCATAGCGGGAGAACGAAAAGATACCCATGTTAGTTTTAACACGGAGTAATTTTTCTCTCTTTTCTGACGAATGTAAATGAATGAACAGTCTCAAATTGGTGATGAAAGAAAGAAAAAGAAAGAAATGTTTTATTTAACGACGCACTCAACACATTTTATTTACGGTTATATGGCGTCAGACATATGGTTAAGGACCACACAGATTTGGAGAGGAAACCCGCTGTCGCCACATAGGCTACTCTTTTACGACAGGCAGCAAGGGATCTTTTATTTGCGCTTCCCACAGGCAGGATAGCACAAAGCATGGCCTTTGTTGAACCAGTTATGGATCACTGGTCGGTGCAAGTGGTTTACACCTACCCATTGAGCCTTGCGGAGCACTCACTCAGGGTTTGGAGTCGGTATCTGAATTAAAAATCCCATGCCTCGACTGGGATCCGAACCCAGTACCTACCAGCCTGTAGACCGATGGCCTGCCACGACGCCACCGAGGCCGGTCAAATTGGTGATGAAGGTTGCATTTTACTTTCCAACATAAAACATGATTAATAAGTTAACAACATGGTGATACAGATAAATACATGTTTAAGCTCTTAGGTGAACGATAGAGTTGACACTACGACTGAGACCATCAAGGATCTCCCCTTGGGGTTTCACCTCGGTCTATCTCTGGGTCTCTATATGGATCTTTCCTTGGGTCTATTTTTATAGGATCCAGCTCAAATGATTACCTCTTAATATTCCTTGGGTATTTATCTCATTGTCACATGATAAATTGTAATCGCTAACTGCTGACTTAATAATTAATAGGTATGTTTGTTGGCAGACCGGGTCATCAATTAAAAATCAGTAGTGTCTTGATTGCTGTGATTTAGTTTCATACTAATATATTGGTCTGATTGCTAGCCCCTAAGTAACTAAAGTCTAAGTTATTGCAATATCGACAGGTGTCAACATAACAATTAATTGAATCGTATATGCATGGTATAAATGTTACAGATGCACGCTAAAAATATATAAAGTACATTTGAATATAGTTGTAAATCTTCCACTGTGATAGTTTTAAAGTCTTCATTTTGTCCCCGTGGAGAGAACATATGGTACTTTGTCATGGTGATATTATTTATAGATCCACATTTGTAAATATAGTTATTATAAAACCACTAATGCGATTAATGATTAAAATATTATTAAAAATAATTGGGTGCTTAGAATATCAGTTTTTGTATATTCAGTCATGTTTGCTTGATCGCTGTGATGTTTGTAGTACAGAGCTCGAACTTAACGACGGCACCGACGGCAATTGCCTTCGTTGTTGAGATATAAATTGCCGTAGGTAGAGACCATCACCGATGGCACTTCTTTGCCATCGGTAAAGCTCATCAACTATAGCAAAATATTTACACCTGGTGTACATTGTCTGCCAATATTTAACGTTTGCACATTTGAAATATGTCTACATAGAGCAAAATAGCCTTTCAGCCATGTTTATTTGTTACTTTTTAAAAACTTGCCATAGGCAAGCTCACAATAGCCGTCGGTGGGACGTTTCACCCATGGCAAATTTTTTTTAAGATTGCCGTGGGAGACAAATTCTTAAGTTCGAGCCCTGTTAGTAGCAGCAACTATTTTTTTTTTATGTCAGTAGATTCATACCGCGATCTATACATAGTAATTCGAAGTGACACTGTCCTCGACACTTTTCTCAGCAGTCAATTTTCTCTTTATCTCGAGTAATATTCCTTAGAGCATGCATTAGGCGAGAATATGAAAATTTGTGGTATGTGCTGTCCTCTATGTGGAAGAGTGTACAAAAAGATCACTCGCTGCTATTAAAAAATATATGACAACCAACAGCCAATGATTAATTGTTGTCGTTAAATCCCCCCCACCCCCCAAAAAGAGAAAAAAAAACCACCCACAAAAACACTCAACCACAAACAAAACATTAAAGGGACACACCGGCCTCGGTGGCGTCGTGGTTAGGCCATCGATCTACAGGCTGGTAGGTACTGGGTTCGGATCCCAGTCGAGGCATGGGCTTTTTAATCCAGATACCGACTCCAAACCCTGAGTGAGTGCTCCGCAAGGCTCAATGGGTAGGTGTAACCCACTTGCACCGACCAGTGATCCATAACTGGTTCAACAAAGGCCATGGTTTGTGCTATCCTGCCTGTGGGAAGCGCAAATAAAAGATCCCTTGCTGCCTGTCGTAAAAGAGTAGCCTATGTGGCGACAGCGGGCTTCCTCTGAAAAACAGTGTCAGAATGACCATATGTTTGATGTCCAATAGCTGATGATAAGATAAAAAAATCAATGTGCTCTAGTGGCGTCGTTAAATAAAACAAACTTTACTTTTTAAAGGGACAGACCCTAGTTTTTAAACACTAAGGAACATTTTTCACTATTAGAGACGTTTATGATCACTGAAATCAAACATTACTTATATTTTATTGTTTAAATTATCCATTTCCGTACAACCAAAGTGTTTCTGGTCATCCTGGTGTTTCTAATGCCACAAAATGTATTTTCATATTTTAAAACACACGTGCGTTTGAGAAGTAATTATTATGGAGTCTATTCAGTCTATTTTTAAGGGTATTTCAACGTCACAGATTCTTGTTTCACTCTTTTGTATACAAAGTGGTTACAGGTTTGTAAATTAACCAAACTTGGTGTCCATTTTTACGGGTTGAAACAAGGGTCTAGGTGAACAATATGCCTTAGTGTTTAACAGCTAGGTTCTGTCCCTTTAACGGTTAAATTTTAACAATTAAAATTCACATTTCATATTAATATTCACTTGTGACACTGCACATAGGGATCGACTATTTTGTAGCAATCTGACTGATAAATTATAATTAAATTTGCAAATGTTACCGCTACTATAGTCTACGTTCAAATTTATTGGTGGTGGATAAATTATGATGTATTTTCTCTACAGACAATTTATACCTTGTATACTGCATTCGTTATTACCGTAGATATCATTTTAAAAATTGCATTCTACTACAATGTGATTAAAATCAGCTCCACTGGCAATTAAAGACCCAGTGGAGTTGATTTTAATCAGACTAATTCTACTAAATCTCTCAATTACAATTGATTGTTAATATTTACTACCCGAAAGAACAAGTTATTATCAAATATGTATATTGTTCTAGCGATAATGTTGTTGGTTAATTTAATAAAATTTATCGAAAGATAATTAATCCTCCACATATATTCATCACTTTATATCCTTTAGCCCACACTAAGTGGTATAGTTAGGAAGCACGCTTATCTTTTCTGACTTTCAAGATGTTTAACACACATTATCTCAAGCACTCGAAATGTTATTTTTAAACCTCAACTTATTATCTCGAGCTCTCGATTTATTATTTCAGCTCTCGTCTTAATTTAGTATTCGTACTCTCGACTTATGTCGAGCTCTCTACATCTTATGTCAAGCATTCGACCTATTATCTCGATATCTCGACTTAATTTTTAAGCCTATTCTTCTGTTCCCTTTTCACGCAAACGGATAATACATCAAATTTCACTTAAGCGTTTGGCGTCGCATTTTTCAACTTACGATTTTGAATCTGTTGCTATTTTAACAAAATTTGACCTATGGGCCTACACTTTTCACTGAATGTGGCAAATAATATGTATATAGTAATGTTTGTGAAATATTAAAATTAAAATCCCCATACCTTTTAGCCAATTCTATTATTCAGTAGGGTTATTGATTATTGGGGGAGGGGTGGGGGACACGATATACATGTATAAACAATAACCCTTCTGAATTTGTATGTATCGGGTGGCCAACCTCCCCCCCCCCCAAAAAAAAAAGAAAGAGAAAAAGAAGCATATTAGTGTTTAATATCAACAAGTGTAATCTTATAATTAATTAATAAAACGATAAATGTCACGGCTATTATGTATTACGGGCGCAACCATTTTGTACCATCCCAGTAAATACGCCCTCTGGCGAGCCGGTGGTTACGTAATACTTAACGTGTCACATCGGGAATTAGTCTTAGAACTGAAAAAACAAAACGTACCTGATTTTTGCGGATGCATCGTAATATTCTGTAATAATATCCAGCTTAGTAAGCCAGCAATAAGTACATATTATGTTTCAATACAAAATAAACCACCACTGTCAAAGTGTCGAAATAACTGTATTATGTTTCCAATCTATTCCAAGTTATTTAACATAATTCTCGATAACAGTGTTTTCCCAAATGAGTGGCTGACGGATGTAATTACACCCATTTTAAAAAATAAAGGAAATCGTTTACTCCCTGAAAACCATAATAGGCCGATAACGCTGCTCTGTTGTATCTCGAAACTATTTACGACTATTTTAAACAAACAATTAAATACCTTTATTGAAGAAAATAATATATTAAACGAAGCTCAAACAGCTTTCAGAAAAGGTTACTCTACCACTGATCACCTATTTAATATACATTCATTAATCGAAATTCTGAAGAAAAGAAAAAAGAAATTATTTTGCGCTTTCGTAGATTTTCAAAAAGCATTTGATCTAATCTCTAGGACATGTCTTTGGCAAAAATTGCTTAAAAATAACATAAATGGATTTTTTTTTTTAAATGATCTACCAAATGTATCAAGGAATAAAATCTTGCATTTGTACAAACAATGAAACATCAATATTGGTGTCCATCCAGGAGAAAATTTGTCACCTATTGTGTTTTCTATTTATTTAAATGATCTAGATAATTAGTTAAAAAGCCACAATTGTACTGGGGTATCTATAGCCACAGATGAAATAGCAACAATCTCGGAAACCGCTCTTTATTTTCTAAGCTTATTATATGCCGACGATACTGCGCTTCTCGCAACAAATGCCTCCGATTTACAACAATCCCTTAAAGGGACATTCCTGAATTTCCTGCAATTTTTAAGATGTTATCGACTAACAGAAACTTTTTAGCGATTGTAATTACATATCAAATATATTTTTCCGCATAAAATATTAGTGGCTGTATATTAAACGTGTTTCTGTCCGTTCTAATATTTGTACTAGGTTAAATTTCATTTTATTTCCTAAAAACTATTTCTTCGTACGTACGAAGACAAAATCCAGTTTGGGCTGCTTACAAATATTGAGACGACCAGAAACACATTGATTATATAGACACTGATATTCTAAACAAGAAAATATATTTAATATGTAAGTTTAATCGTAGAACTATTTTATTTGTTGGAAACACCTTACAATGCAGCAAACTCACGAATGTCCCTTTAATGCCTTTTCACAATATTGCAATAAATTGAAACTTAAAGTTAACGTAAACAAAACTAAAATAAAAAATTTAATGGTACTGCTAATGACTACAAAAAGGTATTTACATTAGGAAACCAAACACTCGAAAACGTAAAAGAGTATAAATATTTAGGGTTAACTTTTACCAAACTAAATAGGTTTAAAATAACAAAAAAAATTGCTAACACAAAAGGCGACAAAAGCAATGTACTTTATCCCATCAAAATCTAAAGATTGTCCCGATTCTTTTATATGGATGTGAAATATTGATATTATTGAAGCTATTCATATTAAATTTTTAAAACACATCCTACCAGTAAGGAAAGGAACCCCACTATTCATGATATACGGTAAACTTGGAAGAAAACCCCTTAAATTAATTATCCAACACAGGATGATAAGTATCTGGGCCCGAATTGTTTCTGGAAACAAACAAAAACATCCTTCTTATTGTATAAACTAATGTTGCAACACTCTAACATATCTGGATATAATTATAAGTGGATAAAACACGTGGAAAATATATTTAACCAACTAGGTATGACCAGTATTTGGATGTCACAAAACTTTTCATCTATACCACTACTCATTCATCACGTTAAATTAAGACAAAACGATCAGTACCTACAACAATGGAATAGCGACATATCAAGGGGTAAAATGTACACCACA
Organism: Gigantopelta aegis; assembly: GCF_016097555.1. Classification (NCBI taxonomy): domain Eukaryota; kingdom Metazoa; phylum Mollusca; class Gastropoda; order Neomphalida; family Peltospiridae; genus Gigantopelta; species Gigantopelta aegis. Next base: position 40,186,477 of record NC_054704.1, on the reverse strand, counting down.
TTTAAAGAATATCTTAACATTAGAAAAATATATGATTAAATTACCACAAATATCCTGGACTACGTTACTAAAATTTTGAACATCAAACCATTACTTACCAATCGAGACAGGACGACGGAACAACACCCCAGTAGAAAGCGGACTATGTACACTATGTAACAAAAATGACGTCGCAGACGAATTTCACTATCTACTTACATGCTTTTTCTTTAATAACTCCCGCAAAAAATTGTTAAAGCCATATTATTATAACAAACCCAATATGCTGAAATTTAAACAACTAATGACAAATGACAAAATAAGTCTTCTAAAAAAATTGTGCAAATTAATAAATGAAATTACGGATAAATTCGGTAAGCCTTAAAGGGACATTCCTTAGTTTGCTGAAATGTTTTAAGATGTTTTCGACTAACAGACATTTTAACGATTGTAATTACATATCAAATATATTTTTTCTGCATAAAATATTAGTAGCTGTATATTAAACGAGTTTTTTTATCGTTCTAATATTTGTACTAGGTTAAATTTCATTTTGTTTCATAAAATAAAATTTTTCGTACGTACGAAAGTATTTGAAGACAAAATCCAGTTACAGACACTGATATTCTAAACAAGAAAATAAATTTTATATATAAGTTTAATCGTAGAAATATTTTATTAGTCGGAAACATCTTACGAATCCAGGTGAAAACCCCCTTCGGTCAAAAGCCCCTCGGTCAAAACCCCCTCCAGTCAAAACCCCCTGCAATAAATAGTCAGACGGTCAAAACCCCCTCTTATTATTATTGTTTGGTATTTATAGTGGTAAAGTTGGTATAATATTAACATAGATGAATAATTGTTTTAATCTCTTTTGAATAATTATCTGAAATATATTTATTTATGTTGTTATTTAGTGTATGTTACACTACATAGACTTTAGGCTTTCAGTGAAGCTACTCATAGACTTAGAATTGTAGTTTTTACAAAATGTTTGATCTTAGAGATACGGGGTACGCCAACCCAGATAGTCGTGGATACTACAGCAACTGCTACAACTGATATTCGTGCTGCTCTAGGCAACCCAGAAGTTGTGAAACATACGTCTCTGGTCAGTTTCGCCGTATCCAGCTACCAACACAACCAAACGGCATTGTTCCACCCACCAGGATGCGTCGATCGCCTCCAACATTTTCTCCAGAACTCTGGAATGTCCATGACATCACACTAACTAATGTATCTCGAACCAACAACGTGTGTGAAGGCTGGAATAATGCCTTTGCCAAGCTTATCGGACATGCTCACCCAACCATCTGGCGTGCCATAGACAGTCTGCGAAAAGACCAGGCAATGGCATCCACACTGTTACTGCGAGACAACAGGGGTGAGCCCCCAGCAAAACGTGTTCGCCGTAAAACAGTCAAATTGCAGTCTAAGCTCTTGAATTTGTGCACAGCCCGCCCGAGATGGTGCTAAGTCAATGGAGGATACTCTCAAAGGCATCGGACACTGCATCAGATGGAAATAGATCTAAATGCGATCTAATGGATTATGACTTATACAAAAGTCTATGCAATCAAATGTTATAATATGCAAGTGTGAATAAATATTTTGGGTATTAATTATTTTGTCATTTCTTATAATTATTTCCTAAATAAGGGGGTTTTGACTGGAGGGGTTTTTGACTGGAGGGGGTTTTGACTGGAGGGTTTTTTGACTGAGGGGGTTTTGACCGGAGGGGGTTTTGACCGGTCACCCATCTTACAATGCAGCAAACTCGGAAATGTCCCTTTAAAAAGAATTGTTTTCCAAGCTTATGCTGTTTTATTCCGACCACTACTATCCATGTTTGCATATATATAGATTATTACTATTAGAAGTATATTTCATTTTGTATTATTATTATTATTAGAAATATTTTTGTTTTGTACATATAAATTTTCTCATGTAAACCCCATCTTGTCACTGTCATATAATTATTGTTAATGTACCTCATATGCCGCTGAATAGCGGCCTGAGTGAAACAAAGTTCTGATGGTCCATACATTAACCCACGTACTGACATGATAATCGGAGTGTTTTCTTAGTTAATTGGTACTTTCTTTTCGTGGCCTGCACATGTGATTCCTGATTGGCAGGTGTATATTGCAAGGAATCCAGTCAAGGTAAGTGATTACCATTGTCTAGACACACATACAAAAATACTTGCCAGTTTTTTTTTAAAGATCACAGGGTCTTGTGGGATAACCTGCCTCCTCTACAATGTTAATGGACATTATATAATATAATACAGAAAATATATTTAATATGTAAGTTTAATCGTAGAAATATTTTATTAGTTGGAAACATCTTACAATGCAGCAAACTCAGGAATGCCCCTTTAAACCACGACCCTCAACCCCGTCTTGTTAAAGCATTAGAATTAAAAATAAAATATTGGTCTAGCAAGACAAACAAATGAACACGAATCCATTTTTTACGAAGAAGAAATGACACGTTATTGGTGTTAGAGATTATTTAAAAAAAATACTATGTTTGCTTTGTATATCAAAAATTAATGCTTTTTAATATTGTATAGCGATTCTAACTACGATTACTAGAAATATGCGTAAATTATTTTGTCCCACCCGAGGAGGGGAAAAATCAATACTGAGATATTTATTAGCGTTCGGTTTTCGACCTGAAAATGGTACTCAAATATTTGATGGAAATGATGAGCGAATATTCGAATACCAACTAAACAACTGACTCATTTAACTAACGTTTTTATAGTTTGTAATGTGTAAATTACTTTTAATACCCCCCCCCCCCCCCCCCAAAAAAAAAAAAAAAAAAAAAAAATCAAGTTACCACAGAAAATAAATACAAATCATAGTGCTTTAATGACTGGTAGCTAACCTAGCTATATATTTTGTCTACTCAAAATTATAAATATCAAAATGTGATAAACATTTAAAAAAAAAAAACCCCCAGAAACTCATACAACCCCCCCCCCCCACCAAAACCCCCCAAAAACAACAACCACCAGATAAATTGACATGTTTTATTGTTAATTTTAATTTTTTAAAATCTATTTAATTTTGGGTTTGTGTGTGTATATTAAGGCCTCTCCTAACATTTTACAAGATGAATATTTTACAAGCAATAAAATAAAACATAATGATTGTAACTTGTTCCAAATTTACTAAAAAACGGAGGAAAATAGAAGGAAGAAAAGGTCAAAAGGATGAACAGGTTATTACCATTAAGCTAAAAGTTAAAGTTTAAAGTTTGTTTTGTTTAACGACACCACTAGATCACATTGATTTATTAATCATCGGCTACTGAATGTCAATTACCTTTAAGCATTTTCATATTATTTAGAATTAAAATAGAATAGAATAGAATACAATACAATAGAATATAATATAATAGAATAGATGTTTAACGACACCCCAGCACGGGAAATACATCGGCTATTGGGTGTCAAATCATAGTAAATGTAAACATTAAATGATGAACCACATTAATATAAAAATTCAACAGTTAAATTAAAACATAGTGTACAGAACTGTGCAAAAGACACACATCACATATAGATCAAATTAAAATTTGGAATAAATGTCAGTATCTTGAAGAAATTGTAATAAAAGTTCTGGATGGAATCGAAAGGATTTCATCAAATTTCTTGTCCAAATATAACGTTTTTAGTTTCTTTGAGATGAGGACACTCCACCACAATGTGGCGTACCGTCAGAGTACACTGGCAGTGCCCATTACTGAGGAAGGGGACACTTCTTATGAATGGGTCAAGTAGGTATGACCGATGCGAGTACGACACAAGACTAGTTTATCCTTCCTGCACTGGCTATAGCCTCTATTAGAAACAAACTTATCTGACCTTGATTTGCATGTGGGCTAAGCGGCCCAAACATGCACTAAATTACTTCCGTCCCTTGCAACAAAGGCTGTTTGTTACTACTGAATCGTTCTTTTATTTTTTGACGTTAATAACGTTTCCTATTGCTATTATTGTTTGTCAGATTGTGCGCAATCTCCATCTTTTACAGAAAAGAAAATGTACACTATTTTTTTTGTGCTCAACAGAAATACTTACGACCACGTCTCGTGGAGACCAAGAAAAAGGGGCTCATTGATCAATGATTAACTCGTTAAAACGGCATCTTAATAAAGGTTTGATATTTGCAATTAATATGCATGTGTTTTTTAATATATCAATGTGTACGAACGGAAGTGTACATTAATTTGAATAAATGACTAGCTGCGATTGTCTGTTCCGCTAGCTGCATTATTAACTACGACCTATATATATATATATATATATATATATATATATATATATATATATATATATATATCAACTATCAGTATTAGAGAGCAATCAACGTAAATACACATCAAGCATACCAGTGTCTTTGTCAGGCAATGTGTAATGGACACAATTTTACACGTATCTATACGATGCACTAATCACCAGGAAAAAAAATATATTTTGTCGAAAAGCACCATGATAACAAACGTTTTGCTCACTTAGTTGCCAGGATGGATCCTTGAAATAGTCGGCGATGTAGGAACATGCTAATTATTTGAGAAATGTCAATTTTCATAAACCGATGAATATGCATCAATGCTAGTCCGGCCTGTCTGTCTTCTCACATGGTGTTTCGTAAATAGGTTTTGACACGCCGTAGTCAAAAGAAAGCCCCCCCCCCCCCCCCCCCCAATAATACAAATGTGATTAATGTTTGCCATTGTTACGGCACTGTATATGACTTTTCCTGATCCAGTAGCAGCAACGACTGTATATATATATATATATATATATGTATCTGTGTATCTGTGTGTCTGTGCCCCCTCCCTTTCACCACCTTCCTACGACACTGGAATATGTACATGGATTAACACTTTTGTAATGTGCGTGTTCTTCTGGGTTGTTTTTGGTTGTGCGTGTGGTCTGTGGGTTCTTGTTTTGTAGGCTATTGTTTGGGGGGGGGGGGATTTGTTGTTGTTACTGGGGTTTTCTTGGGGGGGGGGGGAGGTAAAATTGTTGCGGGGATTTTATTTTAAAAATATTAGGTTTTTTGTTTTGGCTGCCACTTACGCTTATAATCACCTACCTTAAATAATCGACATTCAAGACTAACATAAGTATGTTTATACAAATATTTTAATGTAAATAAAACAGGTACTGTTACTAGGTAGATGTTTTAAAGTTAAATTATATATTTAGTTGTTATTACAGCACACTGTACACTTTATAATGCAATGTATATAGGCCTAATTAATACATAAATATGTTTATACAAATATTTTAATGTAAATAAAACAGGTACTGTTACTAGGTAGATGTTTTAAAGTTAAATTATATATTTAGTTGTTATTACAGCACACTGTACACTTTATAATGCAATGTATATAGGCCTAATTAATTTGCAGCAAACAAATATTTAGTCAAACAGTAGCGTGTGCAGGAAATTGTGTAGAGGAAGTCTAGACTGGCTAATGGTATTTTTAGGGGAGAGGTCGGGTCATGTTTCCCCGAAAATACATTTATCTCCCCATAATATAGCACGTGGAGAATGGGACTGTTCTGATCGGAATATTACATATAGTCCGTCCCATCCTCCTACAAAAATGTTTGTTGCTTTTTTTGTGTAAATAATTTCAGTTTAGTTTGACGTAAAAATAACAATAAAAGTGTTTTGGAAATAACAAAAATATACTATTTTGGTGTGTAATTTAGAAAACAATCGGCTCTGAAATAAATAACCTGTAGTAAATTCCATAGTGTGAAAAAATGCGTTCACCGTGGTACGCACTATAAACATACTATGTTTCTATTATCTAACTATTACAACTGTGTTACTGTCACACACAATTCATTAAAACTGTAGGTGTGTTTGTATGTTTAAATGAAATTATGATAATTAATATGAGGCGTGATTGCAGCTTTAAAAAAAATCCTAAATTTCCATGCAAGAAAACCAAAACAATTAGGGTGGGTGACAGCTTGCTAGATTCATCTCCAATATTCAACACATGGTCAACTATAACAACACGCAATTTCAGTTACTTAATTTTTACCTGTATCATTCTTTATTTTTAAAGCATAAGTGGGGACATTTATGATGCCAGGGGCTAGCATGCATAAATCTCAGCTGAAGATTCACAAATAACTGTGATCATCGGCCATGCTTGCTGTTACCGGAACGCGCCGCAACTGGAAAACGGTTAGGGGGACGTAACTCTGCCTAATTTTCTCGCTACTTTCCAACAGCGGCTATAAGAGGACTGCCACTTTCCCAGGACGTACTTAACAGCATGAAGCTTGTTCTCAACTGCACCGATCCAACAATTTTGCCGAAAGTCGAAAAGATAAATTGGTTGATGCTATGTATAAAATCAACCCCGGCATCTGGCAAATCCGAAGCAGACTTGGCATTACTCCTGATGCCAACATTGCTGGGCACCCAGCACAATACAATTTCTTTATAGGCAATGGATAAAAAGACGCAATTTCGTATTACCATTCCAATTAAGGGATAGTCCAAATTCATATTTCGTAAACCCCCAGACATTTAATCTTCTCCACAACTGGAATTGGAGATTTGCCCAAAACAACTGTGGATCTAAGTGTATTCCTATTTTTTTCTGGCATATATTCATACAAACCGTTTTTGCCTTTGAGAATCTAAAGCCATTGTCAGTTCCCCATTCATGAAGTTTATTGTAAAAAAGCTGCAACTGACGTTTCAATGATACTCATATTGGACGATCTATAGCAAATCTGAAAATCATCGACATATAACGAGCAATCCACACCAGGTGTTAAACACTGGGTGATGCTGTTAATTTTCACAGAACATAAAGTTACAGACAGGATACTACCCTGAGGTATATCCATCTCTTGTGGGTGAACATCAGACAAAGTCGACCCCATCCAGAGTTTAAAAGATCTATCTTTTAAAAATTGAGAAATAAAAATTGGAAGTCGACCTCTAAGGCCAATGCCATGGATGTCGTTTAAAATGATCCATACTTCCACTTGGTATCGTAAGCTTTCTCCAAACACCCCCCTCCCCCCACCACTGATACCAAGTGTTGATTATGACTGGAAGCTTCCCTTCAAAACGTTTTAGATCTAACAAGATGATCAACCGATCAACCGTGCTATGACTAGACCTGAATCCACAATGCACGTTAGTAAGCAATTTGTGAGATTCAAGATACCAGACAAGTCTACGATTGATCATTTGTTCTATTGTTTTACAAATGCAACTTGTCAAAGCGATAGGGCGATAACCAGTAGGATTAGTTGGATCATTACCAGGCTTGGGAATTGGAATAATAATTGCTTTCCTCCTATCAGAAAATTAAAAAGATTCAAAAGACCCACCAGAGATGATTCAGGTAATATAATGAGTGTCCTTCAAAAAGAAGACACTCTGCACGAGGATTATGTTTCTGAATTAAAATACGTAATTGATCAAAATTGGACCTAAGCCCACGACAGTTCCATTGTAGGATTTTATTTTCCATTGGGTGGAAATATGGGCGTTGCCGTTATCTTAGGCTTTGGAGGTGGTCTGTTTGATTATGGATAATCTTGTGGAGAGATTTCCATCGCTTCAAAAGCATCCAAAGCCTCATAAATATTTGAAAGTGGCAGCGGTTGCTGCTCAAATTTCTTTAAGGGTCCCGAGAAGTTATCTTTGTGTGTTTTGGTGCTTTTTATTCTTGAATGTTTACTGGGGCCTGTTTGCCCAATGTTGGTACCTTTTGGCAGATTCAAAGAATCCGAAGACACCTGAGTTGCCTTTGCTGTTTGATAACAGCTTTTGTTGCCTGTTTTTTTGTGCCTTTTCTGATAATTTTATAAATCGATCAGCGTTATTTGGCTAGGTAAGTTCTGTCTGAACCGAAGTGCTTGTTGTGGAAACAGCTACAGCTGCATCGTAGAACTTTGCTGATACAGCAGGAGTCGCAACACACTTTCGAGCTTTGATAAAAGAGAGATGTTTTTCAACCTTTATCTGTTATACCTGTTTTTTAAGTTTCCATTTCGGGCAAAATGTGTACCCTTGCAATTTATACACACCATGTCAAGCTGACATGTGTTGCTATCGTGTTCGAACTGACCACAGTGGGCACATGGCACCCTGCCAAGGTAAGTATTTTGTCCATGGCCATATTTTTTGCACTTAAAGCACCATAAAGGATTAGGGACAAAAGGTACAACGGGTAGTTTTAAGTACCCAGTCTTGATAGAGTCTGGAAGCAGTGGCTTGTTAAATGTAAGGATTAAAGTGTTCGTCGAAACAAACTCGTTATTTCGACTCACTTTAATCCACTTGATAGATGTGACACCTTGTGAAGAGAGATTTTCACAAATCTCTTCTTCACTAACTCTTTCCAGATCTGGAGATCGAATGACGCCCTTTGATGAGTTAAGGGATGCGTATGCACTGACTTTAATTAATATGTTGCACAGTAATTTCGATTTCAAAAGGCACCTGGAATGACACTCTGTAGAACATTCTACCAAAAGCGATCCATTCCTCGACTTCTGTACAGTTTTTAGCTCACCAGCCAATCCTTGAATTCCTTTCTGAATTGCAAATGGTGATAACGTTTACAAAGCCCCATCATCAGAAGATTCGATGACGAGGAACTTCTGCCAAGCATCACCAGAAAGAAGTTTCGATTTCTTGATGTTTATTGTGGACTCATCATCAGATGAGGAATCCGAAACCTCGGTGTGTACCCTTTTCGGGGTCCGATGTATAAGTTATTGTTTATTTTGATCCATATTAGTGAATGAAGTATTAATCAACCATGCCCCCACCCACCACCGTGTCCAACGAGGGAACGGGATGCTACGGAAAACCAGTAGACACCATGCCAGGGATACATGGTTGATATACTTGGGCAGTGGAATGAACAGTTACCCAATTGACCCTAGCCACCGCCCAAGAGCAACAGATACAAATATTATCATAAACCAAAGTTGGTTGTTTGCTCTTGGAATTGGCGTGACCTGACCCTCCGTCTATGTGAACTCCGGGCCAAAGTGATGTATTGTCAGCAGTCACACCCCAGCTCAACCACCAGTATCCCATCATCCAATTTCAAGGGTCGCACCTGACGACCAACAAGGTGCACCAAACGGGGAGTTGTACTGTATTAGCCATTCTCAAGGAGAATGTTTTACCCCTGCAACACGGTGAGGTTACAGTACTTGCAGGGGCTAATGTCCAAAGGATCAAAGGGATTACTGATAGGGACGGCATGTTGTTCAATCTTCGTAACAAAGTTTTGCTGGGACCTGGCTCCCCAGCAGTTGAACCTTTTGACGGATTTGTAGAATCCGAAAACACCTGGGTCATTTTTGTAGCTTGTATCTGTGAAGCTTTGGTTGCCTGTCGCTGAGATTGTGTAATATCAGAAACCTTCTTAAATCTTTCATCAATGTTTGGCCAAGTTAAATGTGTCTGAACTGATGCATTGCTTGTAGAGACCTTAAAAACAGCAGCAAACGATTTACCTGCTTCAACAGGCGTCATGGTCTCCACAGCTTATCTAGCCTCTGTGAAAGACAGACGATTTTCAACTTTTATTTTCTAAACCCGTTTTTCAAACTGTCAATTTGGGCACTCTCGGGAGTACGCAAAGTGCTTTCCCTTGCAGTTGATGCATGCCATATCATTTTGACATGACTTGCTGTCGTGATCATACTGACCACAACGAGTACATGTCAGTTTGCTACGACATGCATTTTGTCCATGTCCAAACTTTTGGCATTTAAAACACCGGAAGGGGTTTGGAATATACTGACGAAGGTAGTGAAGGTGTACTGAAATTGACTAAAGTGTTTGTTGGAATTATTTCATTATTTCGATGTAACACCTTGTGAGGAGAGATTTTTCACAAATCTCTTCCTCACTAACTCCTTCCTGGTCTCTTGACCTAATCACTCCCTTAGATGAGTTAAAGGGACATTCCTGAGTTTGTTGCAATTTTAAAGATGTTATTGACTAACAGAGACTTTTTTTAACGATTGTAATTACGTATCAAATATATATTAGTGGCTGTATATTAAATATGTTTCTGATCGTTGTAATATTTGTACTAGGTTAAATTTCATTTTATTTTCCAAAAAAAAAAAAATCGTACGTACGAAATTATTTGAAGACAAAATCCAGTTTGGCCTTCTTACAAATATTAAGACGACCAGAAACACATTGAATATACAGACACTGATATTCTAAACAAGAAAATATATTTAATATGAAAGTTTATTCGTAGAAATATTTTATTAGTCGGAAACCTCTTACAATGCAGCAAACTCAGGAACGTCCCTTTAAGGGAGGAAGGTGGTGAGTTTAGTATTGGAATGCTGCACAATATTTTCGATTTAAGGTTTCTGGAATGACTTTCTATGGCATATTCGACCAACAAAGATCCATTTCGCAACTTCTTGACACGTTTGGGCTCTCCAGCTAAGCCTTCAAACCACTTTTGAATCGCAATTGGAGAAAGTTTCCGAAAGGCTCTTTCATCGGATGATCCGCTAACAAAAAAACATGACCAGGTTTGCGATGAAATCACTTTTGATTTCTTGAAATTACAAGTAGTGGATTCCGAAACCTTGGTGTGGACCCTTTTCAGGGTCCTATCAGGATGAGTATTGTTGTTTTCACCTATAATTTGGTTTTATACTAGCCACGCACCCACCACCACGGAGTTCAACAAGGGGACATGATACTGCGGATATCCACCAGACAGTCATGCCAGGGATTCATGGTTGATATACTTAGGTAATACAACCTTCCACCCCCCCCCCCCAAAAAAAAAAAAAACCCCACAAAACAAACCAACCCACAAAAAAACAAACAAAAAACAACAACAAACAAACAAACAAGAAAAAACACAAAAAACCCCACAAACACAAATAATCTTTCAAACAATGTTTGTTCTTGGCTAAGATAACAAAACAAAGGTTGTTTGCTCTTGATCAGCCGACTGATCAGGTCGGACCTCCATTTGTGAGACGAAATACATATTTAAAAAACAACAAAAAACCAACAACAACACCCACACAAATACAATTGGTCATTCAAACAATGTTTGTTCTTGGCTAAGATAACAAAACAAAGGTTGTTTTGTTAGTGACCAGCTACATGATCAGGTCGGGCCTCCATTTGTGAAACGAAATACATGTTTCAAATGCAAACCATGTTTGAGTGTATTCTGAAGTACACGAAGATGCAGAGACAAAGACTATACTTCAATGTCTTTACATTGCCTTCAGATTGGCATCAGTTCATCCCAGATACCAAATTTTTTATACATCCGACTTGGCAACAAGAGGCATCTTATAGATGTGCACAGCATTTTTAAGGATGCAGAGTAGACACCAACTGGCAATCACTGCTGTACTTGCCTTTACTGACTACATGTATGATACCAACATCATTTTTATGCAGAATGGAAAACTGATGGTTTTGAATATTCTCAAGCAACGTCAAGACTTCTTTGTTATGATTTTAGCTCATGAAAGAACAGAAAGTAGAGCATCCCATATATGGGAGTGCAGGTGCAAATAACACTAAAAATTATGACTTGAGAAATATCTGTAATTGTTTGTTGACAAAGGATGATAATATTGTACTACAGTAGAGTATACATCAGCCTTCTCCACCCAATACATATTGGTGTTCATTGAGAATGCTCTGATAATGCACATAAAGAGAACAAATTGTCAAGTTGTCACCCATCATACCAGGTAGTCTACTATTTTCCAACCAAATGATCATGGCTGAGACATTTCAGAAGGAACACTAGAGATGAAATGATGATATGATACCATGAGAGCTGATGGACAAACCGATGAAAGAACCAGAGCAGAGCCTAAATGAGGAGAATCCCAGAAATTGTGAACATGACAAACATCATATTTTAATTGCACAAAATACAAAGAAATACGAAAGGAAGTCAAGACATTCCTAGTGCTAATGACAATATTCGATGTAGATACTAATTATATACACATGAGCATAAGTTAAGCACTATAAATAGAAAGGCAAATCTTATACGGTAGGGATATAGCTCAGTCGGTTCTGTGCTTGCTTGAGGCGCTTACGTCGCAAGATCGTAAATCCTTGGTGGGTCCATTCAACTGATTGGGTGTTTCTCGTTCCAACCAGTGCACCACAACTGGGCAAATGCCATTGTGTGTGCTTTCCTGACTGTGGGACTGAGAAGTCCATACAACAGATCCCTTGCTGCTAATGGGAAAATGTGGCAGGTTTCCTCTAATGAAGTGTCAGAATTACTAAACGTTTGCCATTCAATAGCCGAAAATTAATTAATCAATGTGCTGCAGTTCGTTTGTTTTGTTTAATGACACCACTAGCACACATTCATTAATTAATCATCGGCTATTGAATATCAACAAGTGGTGTTATTAAACAAAAACAAACTTTCTTTTAAAAAAAATATTACAAACGCAGACTAGTAAAGTTGAACTTTTGTGATATACATGTAGATGGATTGTATATGTAATTGAAAGGAAATTAGGTACACAAAACTGACGTTTTATATTTTTAACACTGGTTTTTAGTATAGAGGGACTTCTTCATAATATTGATGCACATATATGAATACTCAACAAAATTAATTAAGGGCTAGTAAACTTACTTATAATTCTTTGTTTGTGTCTTATTATTTTAGCTAGTTTTGGTCATATGTACATGACTTCTAAACATTGTTTCAGTACAATTTTACTGACCCGTGATAAACGCAAAAATCGTGAACACAGTGGGTATTTCACATATTTATGGAAAATATTGAAATGAGCATTTGGCTAGGTTTGTTACAAATTGGTTCATGACGATACTTGTGTTACCTATAAATTCTTTAAATTATTAAGTTTAAGAACATACCTCAATGCTGACACCTTAGAAAGTTGTAATTTACCCCATAATTAACAGAAAATGCTAACATATCTATTGATCCTGAATTAATTTTGTTAAGGACAGTATAGGCCGATATACTGAACAATACTTGAATAATGCTGCCTCAGTATATTAAATACAGTGCAATGTTTTATAATAAAAGGTAGAAAATAATGCATTTCAGGCATTGCTTAACTATTGCCGATGAATATATGTTATGTGTTTTATTAATATTATCTAGTAAAGGATGAATATCATCCATTTTGGCCTTATATCTGTTAAAAATTGATATGACTTTATCACAATATTTCATTCGTCCATATAGTATTTTTGGGACACGAAATGTGCAACGGTACCCCCATTCACATGGCGATTTTTTTTTATTCCACCAACGTTTTTGCCGCAAACAATGAATGAATGAATGAATGTTTAACGACTCCCCAGCACGAAAAATACATCGGCTATTCGGTGTCAAACTATGGTAATGCAAACAAATAAGGTGATGATCAACATCAATATAAAAATTCAAGATTTAAATAAAAACAGTGCAAAGAAATGTGCAAAAATACAAATATCACATATAGATACTGACTTTTACTCAAAATTTCAATTTGTGCTGTATTGGCCATTCTCAAAGAGAATGTTACATCGCTGCACCACGGTGAGGTTACAGCACACGCAGGGGTTGCCGCAAACAAGCAGATATTAAATTCATATATAATGGGGTATCTAAGAATACTTGTTTCGGTATCTGACCCATTAGAGTACCACTCTCTGTGTCACCGTTACCCATTAGAGTACCACTCTCTGTGTAATCCATACTTGTTACAATACGGAGTCATATTAACCGAATCATCCACATGATCTTCATCATTTTGTAAAAAACAGCAACAAAAAAAGGCATTGTACTCAACACGAAACTGAAGCGATGTTCAAATATTTTGTACAATGCAGACCTGGGAGAAAAAGCTTTTTTGTCAAAGGACTTGTCAGTTTAACAGCTACCAAACAAAAGTCAATGTTAAAGTCAAGATGTGTGAATTCTTATAATTACTTTCTAATCAGGGCCTCTGGAGAAAAGATACACATTTGCAAAAACATGTTCTCATCTATTCTTGGTCTCTCAAAGAACAGCACTTCGATTAGTGATTTAAGTCCAGCTGTGCATGTGCCTCATATCAATGTTCCCCAAACTGGAGTCACTGTTCAAATACAGGATGATGTCACAAATATGTATGGATATGTATGAGTGCGAATATTATGTGTGGTAGTATGATTGCGTTTATTTTGTTATGCAGTCTTATTGTCGCAATGGAAGGAAAGGAAGGACATGTTTTATTTCACGACGCACTCAACACATTTTATTTACGGTTATATGGCGTCAGACATATGGTTAAGGACCACACAGATATTGAGAGAGGAAACCCGCTGTCGCCACTTCATGGGCTACTCTTTTCGATTAGCAGCAAGGTATCTTTTATATGCACCATCCCAAAGACAGGATAGTACATATCATGGCCTTTGTTACACCAGTTGTGGAAAACTGGCTGGAACGAGAAATAGCCCAATGGGTCCACCAACGGATCCCAGATCGACCGCGCATCGAGCGAGCTACGTCCCGCCCCTATTGTCGTATTGGAGCATGTGAGAAAATTTCATTATCTTGCATGGACGGCTCAACTATATTTTATACAGTGCTGCACAGGTTGTGCAGTCTGTGCATGGCAATTATAAATGGGGAGAGAGACTGCGAGTCGAGGCAGTTGGGGGTATATACTTTTGGTATGACATGAGCTCAATGGTTTACAGTAAGCTGATTTGCAGGTATGTAATTTTAAGTTAATAATGTTTGGCTATATGTGTATTGTTTATTTGGACAAACTGAAGCGAGGGAAGTAATGTAATTGTGGTATGTAATTTTATGACAAGTATATTAATGTGATAGTACATTTTGTATGTTATTTTAAGTGTACATTAATTGTAATTGCACATAATTTTGTATGTATAGTTGGGTGTTCCTATATGTATATATAGGGGTATGTATAGGGAAATTTAGTGTTTATTAAATAGTAAACTGTATGTTTACTATTGCTGCTTTAGAAGCACATGTTGACTGATGGGCATCGATAGAGCTACCGTTGTGATGTTGTGACGTTGTGATGTATTTGATGTCTTGATATTGTGATGTGGAAACCCGAGACCGACTACCTTTTGTATAAGCAAACGAGATATCTTTTAGCATTGGATTAACTTTGTAATCTTATTAAAAACGCGTTGTTGTGTCTTTTGTATTGTTGTGTATTGTTATTAAATGTTGTATGTTAAAACATGTGTTTTGTTGTCGCTGATCTAAAAACAATATTTTGGTGATCTTCCCAGTCGATTCTAAGTACAGTAGAAACTCTGATGTCTACAAAAATAAAAGATTCCTTTATCCGGGTACACAGATATGTGACTTATTTGATGACTATTATGACAAGGCAAACACAACTGAAATGAGACAAGTTAAACTGACATTCTTTAGACAGATGTTCTTAAGATTGGTCTTATCAGTATTCATCCCATAAAAGGACCAATGCTACATCTGCGTTGGCGCTAAACTTAGTATTGTTTCAACAGAAAATCACGTGGAACACCTTGAGACCTTCCGGAGATACAAACAGTTAACCTCGGATACAACATCTGTTTGGACTATGGGTACAGAGAAAGTTCTTCTCTGTCCACAAACTAAGGCCAGCTCTATTTATTACAGGTCCCTTGTTACTATGTTTTCTGCTTTCATAATTTTGTCCCTTGAGTCTTTTCGTTTCTTTTAATATTTGAAAGCCATTTAATGGGATTGCTTTGTTTTCGTTTGTACTTGCTTTTCCATTTTAGTTTTATGGTTGTTGACTGTCTCAAAGGTTAATGCTTGTACAGATGGGATCACTTTTGGTAATGTGGTCTCCTTTGGTAAGCCAGGATTCCCAACAACTGATGCAGTTGCAATGGATGGTTTGACATCTGTTTGGACTGTGGATACAGACAAAGTTCTTCTCTGTCCACAAACTAAGGCTAGCGCTATGCATTGCAGGTCAAAACTTAGGTCAAGAACCTGACCCTTTCATGATATGAAAACACCTGATACTGTTATGTATGGGATGAAACCAATGGGAACCTCTCTCGCGTGATGTGGCTGTTCACATACAGTATCAGCAAGTCCGAGAATACCTCGCTGAGCATTCAGAAATCATAAATTTAATTGTATAGAGTGATAAATGTTGCTAACAAAATAATGTTACCCTAAGTAACATGCACTGTTAACTTGCAAAAGGACACTGGTGTGACAATAACCCAGTTCAAGGTCACACTCAAATGGAGTGCGATAGTATACATGCTACAATCGAGAGACACCCCGAATGTGATTTTCATGTCAAACTGTTCGGTGAAGAAAACGATTGGACAAATCTTCTTTGCAGATTCACACTCAGTGACATAAGCCTGGGAGCAACTGTTTAAAAAACAAATACCAATTGGAAAAAGAAAGTTCGAAGACCTTCAGTACATCAAAAACGTGTTACCACCTAATTATACATACATTTCACAAAAGCTACCTCATTTGTGATAAAATCATTTGATCTATGATACCTAGATGAGGGAGGAGTTTTTAATCACACGTTATTTGGTAAAAATAAGGGGGTAGGACTTAGCCCAGTCAGTAGATTGCTCGACTGAGGTTCTTGGGTTGCAGGATCAAACGTCCTCGGTAGACTTGACTACCATTGGACGTTTTGCCTTCCAACCCGTGCCCATGACTCCTATACCAAAGGTCGTATTATGTACGGTCCTGTCTACATTTTCGTTAAGAGTAGCCCATGAAGTGACGACAGCGGCTTTCCTCTCTCGTTATCTTTGTGGTCCTAAAACCGTAATAAAATGTGCTGAATGTGTCGTTAAACAAATAAATATTCTTATTCTTCTTGTCAAGAATAATGGTAAAATAAAAACAGTGAAAACAGAGTATATCGTATAGTATAAAATGATTTCAGCTGAAACTTTATCAATTCCATAGAGGATTAAATGTGCCTAACTCAACATTAAATGAAATCCCTTTGCCTAAGCCAATGATTGCAAAATACCTAAGTCAAAACATTTGATTTCAAAATGCCCAAGTTACATAGGGATCAGCGCATGCAAGTGTTAAACAATTCGCTATAGTTCAGCTTGTTTAAATATTTCAAATTAGTTGATTTTGTTAATACAAAAGTGTTTTTATGTCTCATATAAATTTTTAAAATTAATTGTTAGGCGTTCTGATTATGACCGTGATGATATTGCAGGCCCATAGGTCACTTCAGAAGTGAAGTGAAATTTGATCCATATATAGTAATAAGTCTGAAATGTTAATGGTACACTCCCCGTACTTTTTAGCCAATATGTATTGGACACGCGATATATCTCGGAAATGTTATGGTGATAAACTCATATAAAACCTTATTAATCAGATTGATAGATCTAGAAATAAAAAAGTACGTTCATTTGTAGGTATGTTAGATATATAGCTATACGCGGGAAAACTTTATAGGTAAGGAGTTATTAATAATATTACAATAATTAAAGGGACATTCCTGAGTTTGCTGCAATTTTTAAGATGTTATCGACTAACAAACGTTTTAACGATTGTAATTACATATCAAATATATTTTTCTACTTAAAATATTAGTGGTTGCATATTAAACGTGTTTATGATCGTTCTAATACTTGTACTAGGTTAAATTACATTTTATTTCCTAAAAACATTTACGAAATTATTTAAAGACAAAATCCAGTTTGGGCTTCTTACAAATATTAAGACGACCAGAAACACATTGAATATACAGCCACTGATAATCTAAACAAGAAACTATATTTAATATGTAAGTTTAATCGTAGAACTATTTTATTAGTTGTAAACATCTTACAATGCAGCAAACCCGGGAATGCCCCTTTAAGACATAAACATATTGTTGTTTTTTCAATTTACTTTAGTGCTTGTATCCAATTATGGTTTAGGCTCGCTGTGCTTGGCACACACCCCAACTATCTTGGCTATTTTAATGGTTAGTTGTTAGTGGTGTCATGACCTTACACATTCCGTTAAAACTCGCTCTGGGCGATAACCAACACCAGGATGCGTACCCATTATCTACCAGTCTTACGTTCGATGGCTTCGCCACTATATACAAAAACAATAATCCACATTAGACCACAATGATCCACCATCCTTGAGAAATGATTAAATTATATACTCTTCAAAAGAAGAAACGCAAAACCACATTGTCGTAACATTTGGAGAATTGATTTAATTATTGAATGGTGAGTCCGATAATTACCAAATGTTGGAGGATTGTTCACAATTCACTCTAGTCCATTGTGAGTAAGTGATAGGACACACCACCAAGGTCAAGGTCATCTGGAGTCAATACCGGGTGTGGCCTCCGCGTGTGTTGACAACTGCCTGGCACCGCCTGCCCATTGAAGCAACCAGAGTACGGATGACGTCCCGGGGGATGGTGGCCCACTCGGCCTGCAAGGCTGCTGCCAGCTCGGGCAGGGTCTGGGGCTGTGGTTGGCGCTGTCGGAGGCGTCGTCCCATAGATGCTCAATTGGGTTCAAATCCGGTGATATCGATGGCCAAGGAAGGACATTAATGTTGTTGTTCTGTAGGAAAGCCGTTGTGAGACGTGCTGTGTGAGGCCTGGCGTTGTCATGTTGGAACACTGCGTTGGCGTTGGCCAAAACTGGAACGATGTGTGGCCGGAGGATCTGGTCAATGTAGCCCTGTGCATTCAGGTTGCCCTGCACGTGGACCAGGTCAGTTCTGCCAGTGTGTGAGATGGCTGCCCACACCATGACACTACCCCCGCCGAATCTGTCCACTTCCTGCACGCAGTTTGCCGCATAACGTTCACCACGACGCCTATACACGCGACATCTTCCATCATGACGTCGGAGCAGAAATCGGGACTCGTCACTGAACCACACCTGTCTCCATCGCAGTTGAGGCCATTGTCGATGAATCTGGCACCACTGCAGTCGGAGTCGACGGTGTTGTGGTGTTAAGATGACACCTCGAACTGGACGTCTGGCACGAATTCCTACCTCACGTAGGCGGTTCCGTACGGTCTGGTCGGATATCCTGCGCAAACCTGGTATTGCTGCGGCTGTGGAGGTGGCAGTAGTCAATCGTTCCCGAAGGTGGCGTACCCGGATGTAGCGGTCCTGCCCGGGGGTAGTGACCCGTGGTCGACCGGATCTAGGGAGGTCACGTGTTGATCCATGTTGCTGGTAACGGTCCCACAGTCTGGAGATGGTGCTTGGGGACACATGGAATGCCCTGGCACGGCCGTTCTGGATTCGCCTGCGTCTAGTCGGCCGATGGCATTGTTTCTCTGCGGTTCACTGAGACGTGGCATGTCCTGGATTGTCAACTGTCGGCCAGATACAGAGGCCAGGCAAGCGAACACTCTGCACTTTTATACTGTCGGTGTTCATGTTGCACGTGCAGACAACGCATGTGCAGTGGTGACATGGTTTGCACGTGGCTGCGTTTTTGCGAATATTCACATTTTGAAACTTTATTTTACAGTAGCTGCGTTTTATCGAATGTAACCGTGGGAATGTGTTTGGGACATGCAATGACCTTATATTCACAAAGCATGAACCGGTAGGAAACATAAAATCGGAGTTATAACCCATTTGTACCCTTTTGCGTTTCTTTTTTTGAAGAGTATACATGTATGTGAAACAGGATGCCAAATGAGACACATTTGTACGACTTTCATCTAGAAGGGCGTGTGTATGTGACCAATCCAGGCCCATAGAAACGATTTTTGGGGTTAGGGTGGGACCCGGTCGTTAGTGGCGGCATAAGCCAGATTATTGTCTATGCTTATATGGAGTAGGAACCCTCCCCCCAAAAAAACAAAACAAAACCCAACCCAACAACACAAAACACAAAAAGCCACACGTACATTTTTGTCTTCAAGTGGGGGGGGGGGGGGGGGGGGGCACGACCTCACCCAACCCGGTCACCCGGTCACCCGGTGTCACATATAATTTGCACTCCCCAGTCAAGATTATACGTAGAATAAGCACTCCCCAGTGCATATTATACATGTAATATACACTCCCCCAGTCTATATTGTATGTATAATATGCACTCCCTCTGAATAATATGCACTCCCCCAGTCTATATTACACGTAGGCTATAATAATTTGTTAAGCACTCACATAATTATATTTTTTAAATTTTGTTTTATGTTTGTATGGCCAGTGCACTTTGTAAAAGTTGGTATAAATCTCAGTGGCGAATCTAGACGAGGGTGTTGGGCCTGGGGTGGACCAAAACTTTCCTGGATCCGCCATGGCAAATTTCCAGAATAAAAATAATAACTCATCATGTGTAGTGATCCCAGAATCTCTTAACCCATCCCTTGCTTCCCTTACTACGATTAATATGACAGGAATTATGTGGAAAAGAAGGAAGGAAATGTTTTATTTAACGACGCACACAACACATTTTTATTTACGGTTATATGGCGTCGGGAAATTATGTGCAGATGACATTGCAAAGCTTTGTCTTAAACAGGTTCATATTTCAGAACCAAAGAATCATTACTTCAGAACCACCCTACCCCAGTTAAGTGCCACCTTATGCCCATCATCATTTCTGCATTCTTTGTTCATATCAAGGATCCGATATTGACAACCATTGTTTGTCTAAAAACATTTATATATATTTTTTAAAATAAAGAAAGTTGTAGATGATCTGAAAGACAAAGGAAGAAAAGCGAATTTTAGACGACCTTGCAAAAGTATTTCCGTTGAAAATAGAAAATGATTGTTCTTAAGAAAGCAGAAGACTGGTAAATCAAAGGTCATGGTATGACCTATCATGTCTTTGGGATGGTGCATATAAAACAATCCACAGCTATTAATGGAAAAATGTAGCAGGTTTGTTAAATCTAAGACTGTATGTCAAAATTACCAAATGTTTGACATCTTATAGTCAATCATTAATACATCAGTGTGCTCTAGTGGTGTCGTTAAAAACACACCAAAATTATTGCACATGCCTAGGAGCAGTGAGTTGATGTTATACAATTTATTAAGTTCAGTATGTGATAATAAATAGGTCATTATTATACACATAACCTGGAACTCACATTAATTATTACACATCTATTAGTATTAAATCTCTACTCCATGTTCATTACTATACACATAATCTAAACTCCACATTCATTAATCTAACTAATCATAATCTAAACACATTAATTATTATACATATAACCTACCCTCAACATTCATTATTATACATATAATCTGCACTCCCCGTGCATTATTATACATATAATCTACACTCCCCGTTCATTACTACACATATAATATACAATCCCCATGCATTATTATACATATAATCTGCACTTCCCATTCATAATTATATATATTTAATATACACCCTCCATTCATTGCTATACATATAATATGCACTCTCCCTTTATTACTATATACATGTAAATATAACCTACCCTCAACATTCATTGTTTACTATACCTATAATCTGCGATCCCCGTTCATTATTATACTCATACTATTAGACAAATTTCAGCTCAATATATTGAGGCATTGCAAAACATAGATAAATCGTCATGAAAGTCAAAATTGATCTGTAAAGCTACACACAAAATTTCAGCTGAATATGTTGAGGTATTGCAAAAAAAAAGAAGAAAAAAAAAGAGTCGATTTTTTTGGTCATATCTCCTCAGTTCAAGGGCAATAACTCTATCAAAAATGGGTAAATCATTATGAAAGTCATAATAGTATATGATAAAGCTATATGCAAAACTTCAGCTCAATATATTGAGGCATTGTAAAACAAATTGTCGTATCTCCTAAATTCAAGGGCCATATCTCTGTCAAACAGGATCTGTAATGGTACACTATAGGGTGTATACTACCAAATCAAATCCAATAGACGACAATAGTAACATATGTGGTTAAAACTCCTACCTGCAACGTATCAATCGACATAAATGCCACGGATATAAATACTACCACCCCTCACCCTTAAAGTGAATCACAAAAAAGTGGGTGTCAAGCTGCTCATTTCTGAGATAACGGGTAGCGTCTATGACTACCCTAGTTCCGCACAAAATTTGAGTACTTTTTTTTACAGGTACCCCATACATGTTCCAAGCACAAGGCTACTTGACACAGTGGTACTAGATGAAATAAAATTGCATACATTTTTAGCCCGGATGAAACTAATTCTTTTTACAACCAACACACTCACATTTATAACCAATCACAGGACTTGTGGTGTTCACTTCTCTATCAAAAGTTGGGTGCACCTCGAACTTTGACCCAGCCGGAAGTTATTTGGTTTAGTACTACCTACAAGGCTACACGCAAAATTTCAGCTAAATATATTGCGGCATTGGTGGGGTTGGGGAGGAGTCCGGAAAACAAATTTCCGTATACTAAGTTCAAGGATCACAATTTAGTCAAAATGTGTAAATCGTCATGAAAGTCAAACTTGATATGTAATGGTATATAATAAAATTATATACACAATTTCAGCTCAATATCTCGAGGAATTGTGAAGAAAAAAACATCCAGAAAACTTTATGTGGGACAGACGGAAAAACAGAAATACAGAGATGAAACCTATAACCCCCTCCGGTTGGACCAATAATGAATGTGGATTATATTCATTGAATAGCACTTAAATTATTATCAATCCAAAGTTCTTTTAAGAAACAATTAATGTATTCAGTATTTAAACATAGTGAAGAGTGCATATTATATTTGTAATAATAACCAGGGGAGTGCAAATAATTCAAGGGGAGTGCGTATTATATGTATAATAATAACTGGGGGAGTGCAAATTATACGTATAATAATGACTGGGGAGTGCATATTCTTGGGGAGTGCAAATTAACTGCTACACCGGTTCCTATGGACTCGCAATTAAATAGACACAAGGAAAAACAATTTAACATAGAAAATGTTTACATTTGATTTATTTTATAGGCATTAAAGTGGCTTAATGGACAAATAAGAAAGAGAAACCCGTTTCTGAACCAAGACAATGATTATAATATTCGCTGTTTATGTGACACTTCTTCACGTTAGTACATTTGTCAGGAGCTCCTGCCCAGTGTGTACAAATATGAATAGTTTCAAGCATTTGGTGGAAAACAACACTGCCCTGAACAGCACTTTCATGGAACTGAAGAATTTCGGATTTCTCAGATGTATCCAGCAATGCCTTTTCAGAACCAGATGCCAATCTATCAATTTCGAAATCTCCAAAGCGTTTTGTGAACTGAATGAAAAAGGTAGTGAAAGTCCATCATTCAAGAATGGAAGCATATTTACTGAAATAACGCAATGGCCAAAGGTATGTATTTTGGTTAAAAAGATAGTAATGTGTAAGAAGGAACGGAAAGTTACGCACTTGCATTCAATGAATTTTCAAACTGGGGAAAGTGAGTAACAGGCAGAAAAATTAGTAACCCCAGCAGATTTCTACCATTAATGAATATTAGTGTTCGATATTCGACCTGAAAATGATATTCGAATATTCGATGGAAATGGCGAGCGAATATTCGATTACCAACCAAACGACAACTGACTCATCAAACTAACGTGATTTTTAAATAGTCTGAATAGTGTAATAAGACTTTTAATACCCCCACCCCCGAAAACAAAAGCGAGAAAAAAAAGCAAGTTATGACAGAAAACAAACAAAAACAATAATTCAGTAGTGACTGGTAGCTAACTTATCTATACATTTTGACTTCTCAAAATTTTTAACACTGAAATACAAATAACAAAATATGAAAAACAGTAAATATACTAAAACAGTACGACTGGGAATTCATACAGAACACACTGTTCACAATTTTTTGTTTGCTAGAATATGTAGCATTCTGATATCAAAAACATCAATTCACATGTTCACAAGATTGGATTAAAAAATAAAATAAAGCAAAGTTTTCAATAATGATGCATTAACACCCCCAGCATGCACCATTAATTTTAAAAACGCTAGGATTACTTCAGTTTTTACAAACATATTTTCTTTTTCGGTTTTAAATATTTTGATACTTACAATTGAATGAATAATAGTACTCAACTTCAGTATCAGTATTACAAGGTTTAGAAAGCATGTTTTCTTTAAAGGGACATTCCTGAGTTTGCTGCAATTTTTAAGCTGTTATCGACTAACAGAGATTTGTTAACGATTGTAATTACATATCAAATATATTTTCCTGCATAACATATTAGTGGCTGTATATTAAACGTGTTTCTGATCGTTCTAATATTTTTACTAGCGTAAATTTCATTTTATTTCCTAAAATATTTTTTGAAGACAAAATCCAGTTTGTGCTTCTTACAAATATTAAGACGACCAGAAACACATTGAATATACAGACACTGGTATCCTAAACAAGAAAATATATTTAATATGTAAGTTTAATCGTTGAAATATTGTATTAGTCAGAAACATTTTACAATGCAGCAAACTCAGGAGTGTCCCTTTAAGACTATTAAGCCATTTACCCGTTTCTAGTGTTATCTTAAATTTGACGTAGGTAGTTTAGGTAAACAGTATCTATTTTTATCAA
This sequence comes from Gigantopelta aegis, assembly GCF_016097555.1. Lineage (NCBI taxonomy): Eukaryota > Metazoa > Mollusca > Gastropoda > Neomphalida > Peltospiridae > Gigantopelta > Gigantopelta aegis. The sequence goes on along the minus strand of NC_054704.1, from coordinate 40,161,885 downwards.
ATAGGTTTCGAAGTAAAATTTCGTTTTGAATAATACATGGAATTGGCCCCTTAATACGTTTTATAGTATCCACAAAACTACTGTTATATGAATTTACTTCAGAGATTTGTTTTAATTCTTATTTATTGAATTTGAAATCGACTTATTGATTTGCGTAGATAAATCCCATTCCAATGTTATCAAAAATACTTGTTATGAAATTCAGCCACCCGTATGACTTCACAATCTAATTAAAATTAGCTCCACTGTTACATGTGGATCTAACAGCAGCCCTTTGGAGCTCATGTCCAGTTGACCTCTCATTCGACCAATCAAAACCTTACTTGCAAAATCATGCCAGTGATTTGAAAAGAATTTCAAAACATTCAGGTTTATGCCGAGGGTATACGAAATGATTCGGTTGAATTACGAAGTATGCCGGAAACTAATTTCAATATTAAATTTTATATAAAATTCGTTTCAAGACAAAAACTAAAAACCGTGATGGTATAAAGTCATAAAATCTGTTTATACTAGTATACAATACAGAGTTTATTACTGCACTTTCCCTCCTGTTTTTTCAATGTTGAAATAGACCAACAAGTTCGCCTTATGCATAAATAGTCTCGACAGATATTTTTAGAATTTGTATGCTTCCGAATAACGTTATAAAAGGCGAAGTGTAATTGGTCGATATTTAAATTGTTATTTATAGATCAAATGTCACCTGGACATGGGAGTCCACGCAATGCTGTTAGATCTACTGGCGAGACCAGTAGAGCTAATTTTAATCAAATTGATGACTTCACTACTAATACTCTGTTCTGAAACTCAGACATACTTTATGTTCAAGACTGAATGCATGAGGCAAGCGGCATTCAGGCCGATCTTATCATTAAAAAAACCCCGCAATATTCATTTCGTTTAAAGTCATTTTCCCCATCGACCTAAAAACTCCAGATATTCGAATACTTGAAAATACTATTCAAATATTTCGAACACCAAATTAGCGAGCGAATATTCGGACCAAACACTAATGGATATGATCCTTTGTCCATACATTGCTACTAATGGAATATATAGCGGGTTCCTCTCTAAAACTATGCGAAAATTACTAAATGTTTGACATCCAATAGCTGACGACTAATAAATCAATGTGTTCTAGTGGTGTCGTTAAAATAAATAAACTTCCGTTATGGCCGATAAGGTGCACATTTGGTAAGACGAGATGGGTTGCATTCCATCATGATCAACAAAACAAACAACTGCCATCAGATGTGAACGGTGTAGTGCTGTTTTAACAAGTTAGTTAAAAGCCGTTAATGTATGTATGTCTGAACAATACATCCATACATACATCGAGCAGTCTTTGTTTTCGATGAACAAATTGTCTAGAATCCTTTGCTCTCTTTCGCACATAAACTGGCCGTCCAATATAAAACGTCACATTTTGAACATCAAAAACATAAATTATATTTCCTGAATAGCAAGTAATTTTCCACTTGTTGAACCTTCTAGTAAGTTTTTGCAAGTACCACAATATGGGTCTTTACATTTTTTAACTTTGGTGGCCGTGTTGTCTGAATAGTATGTGTGTATGTGTGTGGTATGTGTGTGTATGTATGGTATGTATGTATGTATGTAATTTATGTATGTAATGTAATGTATGGATATATGATATGGTATTGTAATGCATGCATATACATATAGATATTCATCATTGTTGTAGCGTCTTGCGCTCCAGTGTGAGAACCACGACTGTCCACACGACAGAGCCTGTACGATCAAGGACCAGACTACTACCACGTGCACAATAGGTAAGATACTTGATGTACTTCACTACTCGACGTTCAATCGGTTAGCAATATAAACAAACATATCCTCAGTGAGTTCAACTGAAGGGACATTCCCGAGTTTGCTGCATTGTAAGATGTTTCCGACTAATAAAATATTTCTACGATTAAACTGACATCTTAAAGGGACATTCCTGAGTTTGCTACATTGTAAGATGTTTCCAACTAATACAATATTTCTACGATTAAAATTACATATTAAATATATTTTCTTGTTTAGAATATCATTATCTGTATATTCAATGTGTTTCTGGTCATCTTAATATTTGTAAGAAGCTCAAACTGGATTTTGTTTTCAAATAATTTCGTACGTACACATTTTTTTATTTTAGGAAATAAAATGAAATTTAACCTAGTACAAATATTAGAACGATCAGAAACACGTTTAATATACAGCCACTAATATATTATGCAGAAAAATATATTTGATATGTAATTACAATCGTTAAAAAGTCTCTGTTAGTCGATAACATCTTAAAAGTTGCAGCAAACTCAGGAATGTCCTTTTAAGTATATTTTCTTGTTTAGAATATCAGTGTTTGTATATTCAATGTGTTTCTGGTCGTCTTAATATATGTAAGAAGCCCAAACTGGATTTTGTCTTCAAATAATTTCGTACGTACGAAAAAATCTTTTTCAGGAAATAAAATGAAATTTAACCTAGTACAAATATTAGAAAGATCAGAAACATGTTTAATATACAGCTACTAATATTTTATGCAGAAATATATATTAGATATGTATTTAGTCATCAAAATGTCTCTGTTAGTCGATAACATCTTAAAAATTGCAACAAACACAGGAATGTCCCTTTAAAATTACTGACATACTGTGATATGCTTTATTAAAATAAAAGTAAATACATGTATACCGATGTTGTATTGTCTGAACACGGACCTAGATTTACACCTCAAAATTAAAATTGCTATTTGGAGAGGTGGGTTTTTTTTTCGTATGTAGTTTTGGGAGGAGGGGATTAATTTGTTATTTTATTTATTAGTTAATGATTTAAATCGCCAGGTCAGGGTTACGGTCAAAGTTAGGGTCAGAGGCATGCCACTTTTGTGGACTGCGTTTTCATGACAACGTGCTAGCATAATAATATATCCAGTTCATAGCTGTGTTTTTAAGATATTAAAAGAGATGACGCAATTAGACAAATCTGGTTTATATCCTTCCAGTCTTAGATATTTCACTTTTGATTTTGTGCTATCCAGACGACAATGGACCACTGCGTAACGGATACACCAAAGCAATGATTTTGTCTTTCTACTACAAAATATATGAAACACGACAAACATACCGTCTGGCTAAGGAGACATGCCAAAAAGATGGAGGATGACTGCTGGAAGTGGACTCGGCAGAGAAGAACGACTATATGAAAGGGCTTATAAAAGGTGAGATGGGTGTTAACTGGAAACATTCTCCGACTTTTCAATACGTGGCGCTCGTGCACTTTACACAATTCCGACTTGCAAATTTGTATTTTCGTAACATTTCGATCAGTATATACACTCTATTATTCCCGGTCTAATTATGAGCATGTATATGACTGAAACGTAGAACGGCTAAAAATAAAAATAAATAATAAAAATTTACTAACGCACCGACCGGTATATCCACTGTATTATTCCCGGTCTAATTATGAGCTTGTATGGTGACAGAAGCGTAGAACGGCTAAATATTAAAACAAATAATAAAACAAAAAAGTATTTAGTGGAAGAAGAAAAAAAGAAAGAAGAAAATTTAACCGTCCATGTACTCGCGGCCAAATCGTTGATTTTCCCCAACCATGTAGGCTACTCCCTACCGTTCTCATAACTTTCTATCAAATATCCACCATGCCAAAACCCATTATATGTGTACATATCTGACTGATAATACTTGAGTGTTTATAATAAAACAAAACCGGAAACAGCATTTAATAATAAAGTTTTGAATTGCAAAATGCCACGTTCGACTCTTCACTGTTGTTTACTTCAGAGTTCTATTCAATGTTTGTTATCGTGATTTAATATAAATATACGTGTTTAAAACCACAAATTATTCGTTTGCAGAGTAGTATAAATTCAACCAAATTTTTTAACATATTTATTTTTAATAAATTATTTGAATGGAAAAAAAACCCCAACAAAAATACAAACCCCAAAAAAATGATTCCGGTTAACACAAATAAATATATATATATAAAATGTAAAAAAAAACCCAATAATAAAAAAATGCATGTATATACACGTAATACCAAAAAAATCAATAATATACAGAATGAATATTCAAATGATAAACAAAATTAAAAATATTAAATTTACTGTTGTTTTTGTTGTTGTTAATTTTCTTTTTCTTTTTTTTACATGTAAACAGAAACACAACAATGCTTTTTCATGCACATTTACTTGAAGTTAGAAATTATAGTGTTATTGTTTTGGTATATTTATAATTTTTCAGTGTAAATAATTTAAGTTTAGTGTACAAAATGACATAATCTGATCTGATCTAAATATTCCACTTTTCAGAAAAGTCCACTGTAAATTATAGTTCATACACTTATTCACTAAGCAAATTCATGACTTTCAGTGATTTTCACTGACATTGAAATTAACAGCAATTGAAAACTGCTTTAAATATTACTCTCCAAAGACTGCAAGAGTCTAAATTAAATAAACAGTATTTTAAAAATATGGATTTCTAAAACCAGATAATGCAAAAAATATTTATGACCCACTTAACATATGGTTTTCTTCTTCACATACCTGTACAGGGAGTATACTACCAAATCAAATCCCATAGACGACAATAATAACATGTGGATAAAACTCCTACCTGCAGCGTATCAATCGACACAAACGCCACGGATATAAATACTACCACCCCTGACCCTTAAAGTGAATCAGAAGAAAATGGGTGTCAAGCTGCTCATTTCTGAGATAACGGGTGGCGTCTATGACTACCCTAGTTCCGCACAAAGTTTTTTTTTTTTTACAGGTACCCCATACATATTTCAAGCACAAAGGTACTTGACACAGTGGTACTAGATGAAATAAAATTGAATAAATGTTTTTTTACCCAATCACAGAACTGGTGGTGTTCACTTCTCTATCAAAAGTTGAGTGCACCCCCAACCTTGACCCAACTGGAAGTTATTTGGTTTACTTATAGTTTACTAATAGTTACTAATACTACCAACTGCACTTACACTAATTACATCAATTTCAAGAGATTACATGCAGTATTCACACCTGGCTTGTTTCTTCAATATATTATCACATTTACTTGGTTAGCATGTATTTGATAAGTACATAAACAATAACTATCTGGTATTTATATTTTCAGTCCAAAAGTGTTTTTGTTTTAATGCCATGCTAGAAAGTATTATAATGTAGTCAACATGCTCCCCCGCAAAGTAAAAGTATTACTGTCATCAGGCTTAGCAGTCACTGTAAAATAAAATGTTGGGTTTTGCTACATTTTTCCAAAATAATTTAAGTAGGCAACCCCCAAAAAAAACCCCAACAACAACAAACAACTCAACAAACCAAAAAAACCTAACAATACCCCCCTCCCAAAACCCCCCCCCCCCCCCAAACCAAACCCCAAAACAAACTCAACAAAGAAAACAAACCAAAAAACGAACGAAAGAAAACCATTTATTTAAAAAGTAACAATAACTAAACTGAAAAATATAAACATTTCCAGTTTCTGAATATTTATTTAAATAAATTCTGGATTGTAATTTGGAATGTATTTTGAAAACCTAGTTTGCTAGTTGGATATTAAAGGGACATTCCTGAGTTTTTTGTATTTTTTAAGATGTTATCGACTAACAGAGACTTTTTAACGATTGTAATTACATATCAAATATATTTTTCTGCATAAAATATTAGCGTCTGTATATTAAACGTGTTTCTGATCGTTCTAATATTTTTATTAGGTTAAATTTCATTTTATTTCCTAAACTATTTCTTTTCGTATGTACAAAATTATTTGAAGACAAAATCCAGTTTGGACTTCTTACAAATATTAAGACGACCAGAAACACATTGAATATACAGACACTAATATTCTAAACAAGAAAATATATTTAGTATGTAAGTTTAATCGTAGAAACAGTTTATTAGTTGGAAACATCTTACAATGCAACAAACTCAGGAATGTCCCTTTAAACAAAGTTGAGTGTCAGCAGTGAAAACTAAACATGTTCTGTTATGCCTCAAGTATTTAAATAAATATCACATTGCAAAACAAGCTCTGCAGTCTGTTTAAAATAACCAACAATGAAAAGAAAATTAATAATTATATTACAACATCTCGGCACATTTTGAAGTTGGCGTTAAAGGGACATACCCTAGTTTTTAAACACTAAGGCATATTTTTAAAACTATTATAGCCGTGTTTGATAACTGAAATCATATTTTACTTAGATTTTATGGTTTTTGGTTTTAATATCACAAAATGCATTTCTCATATTTTTAAAAACGCACGTGCGTTTGAGATGTAACAGTTATGGAGTCGAGTTTTAGTCACTGTTTAGAGGATATTTCACCATTTCAAAGTCACACACTTGTGTTTCACTCAATTGTAACTTTATTCAAATATGTTACAGGTTTGTAGATTAACTAAACTTAGTGCTAATTTTCACAGGTTGAAACTAGGGTATGTCCCTTTAAACACGTGTGTTTAACAAAAACGGCCTTGATAATTTGGGCCCATGGTCATTTTGACACTTGGCCTAGATACTGAGAAGGTAAACCCATGGCCACCACACCGGCTACTCATAACCATTACCTAAACTGTAGCTTAGTCTAGGAGTGGCAGTCCTCTTTGAGCGGTGCAAGAAGAATGTAGTCTAAATAGTTTGTTTTGTTTAACGACACCACTGGGGCACAGTTATTAATTAATCATCGGCTACTGGATGTCAAACATTTGATAATTCTGACATGTAGTCATCTGAGGAAACCCGCTACATTTTTTATATGCATTTTCCCCACATATGGTTGAAACAAGAAAAACCCAATCAGTTGAATGGGTCCACCATGGTCATTCGATCTAGCGACGCAAGCACCTCAGGCGAACACTCGACCGACTAAGCTAAATCACACCCCCAACACTAGACAGACCATTTGACTTTGCATTGAATGAATGAATGAATGAATGTTTAACGACACCCCAGCACGAAAAATACATCGGCTATTGGGTGTCACACTATGGTAAATGCTAAACATGAAGTGATGATCAACATCAATATAAAAATTCAAGATTTAAATAGAAACAGTGTAAAGAACTGTGCAAAAATATAAATATCACAGATAGATACTGACTTTTACTCAAAATTTCAATTTTGTGCTGTATTGGCCATTCTCAAAGAGAATGTTACACCCCTGCACCACGGTGAGGTTACAGCACGTGCAGGGGTCGACTTTGCATTGTGCAGATACTGTTTTGACCATGTATATGGTTAGGCCATCGGTCTACAGGCTGGTAGGTCCTGGGTTGGGATCCCAGTCGAGGCATGGGATTTTTAATCCAGATACCGACTCCAAACCCTGAGTGAGTGCTCCGCAAGGCTCAATGGATAGGTGTAAACCACTTGTACCGACCAGTGACCCATAACTGGTTCAACAAAGGCCATGGTTTGTACTATCCTGCCTGTCGGAAGCGCAAATAAAAGATCCCTTGCTGCTAATCGGAAAGAGTAGCCCATGTAGTGGCGACAGCGGGTTTCCTCTCAAAATATGTGTGGTCCTTAACCATATGTCTGACGCCATATAACCGTAAATAAAATGTGTTGAGTGTGTCGTTAAATAAAACATTTCTTTCTTTTCTTTTTCCGTTCAAATTAAAAGGCGAAGAAATGCAACCAAAAAAGGAGAAAAAACACAAACTACCACAGCCTACCAAAATAAAAAACAAAACAAAACTAAAAGGAAAAAAAAATACAAAACAAAAATACAAGTAAATGTAAAAAAAAGGTCCATTCATACTCCTCCACCCCGAATTCACCACTATTCTATTCGAAATTGGTTGTGATTTTGTATCTTCTGCACTACAGGTTTAGATGCGACACACGTGTACTTCGGAGCTACAGACGTACAGTTTGTCGGCGACTGGCGGTGGGAATCTAGTAAGAGAAAGATTCAATTTGATGACTGGACGAGCGGAGAGCCCAGTAGACAGAAAGAAGACTGCGCAGTGTTCTGGAAACGTCATGCCTGGCAATGGAATAATGTTCCATGCACCAGGAAATGCTATTTTATTTGCGAAATACTGTAAACATATATTGGACAGAGGTTATAGATTATTTTGGCAATGCCACCAGACTACACCACGGTTTTAATTGTCGTTTACATAAATGCCAAATTGCGATTTAAAATGGAGAAATTTGGCGAATATATTTCATTATTACCCTTCGAAAAATTAAAGAAACATAAACGTGAACAAAGTTGTTTTGTCTGTTTTAAAATGCAACAGTAAGACGATCAGAACTACTTGAGATCTGTCATACCTAACCACCCAAGCGTGTGTGCAGGAGTGAGGGTTCGGGGGTCGAAAACCCTCTCTGTTCAAGGACATTGTAGGGTTTTTTCATTATATGTTGTGTGGGGGTGGGGGGGGGGGGGGGTGGTGGTGGTGGTGGCAAGCATGATTTGTCTCCCTATAAACTACACTTGCCACATTCTAGCTTTGTGTTGCACTATACTATGCTACACAATGACCCTTGAATAACCAGCATTAATAAACCACAGGATACACGTATCACCAATTCAAGACAGGTGGCCAGATACATAAAGAGAAGGTTCACCCATGGACAGATGGAATGACGTGATGCAAATATAGAGGAACCCCTGACCGTGGCAACTTCGCATATTAGCCGTCGCCACAAACATCAAGTAGCTTCTAGCTAGGATCAGCTCACAGACACCGACCAGATCACACCAGGCTACGGCAGGATGCCACCGGGGAAATTCTCTCTCTCCACCGGGGATCCTCACCCATTGAGAACCGAGACAAGACACACGAGTAGGAAGCTGAGCAAACTGTAGAGTAATCAATAATATTGTAGGTGTAAATATTTTAATAACCAAGTAATTCTTGTTATGTACATCGGAGGTGCTACGGGTACGATTTCACAGGGGATAACCACATGCGGGTAACTGGTTGTTCGCATCCAATATGGCGGGGGACGCACATGATGAGTATTAATCAATGTGAATTTCAATTCTTAACAGGCATGTTTGAGATGTCCATATACAGACTTCATGAAATATATAAAATATGCATTTTTGAAGCATACATTTAAAAAAAAAGTATTTGGGAATTAGATAACGGGGCCGTCGGGGGACCCACTGGGCTATTTCTCGCTCCAGCCAGTGCTCCACAACTGGTGTAACAAAGGCCTTTGTATGTACTATCCTGTCTGTGGGATGGTGCATATAAAAGATCCCTTGCTGCTAATCGAAAAGAGTAGCCCATGAAGGGGCGCCAGCGGGTTTCCTTTCTCAGTATATGTGTGGTCCTTAACCATATTATGTCTGACGTCATATACCCGTAAATAAAATGTGTCGAGTGCGTCGTTAAATAAAACATCAAAAATCGAGTGTGATGTTGGTAACTGAAAGTGTCAACATCATGAGGATGTGGGTATCTGTTATGGTTGGATTAGGATAACTGTTCGATGCAGAATGCCGTTTAAGTCATAAATAATTCAAAATTGGGTGATTGATTACTTTAATTTGAACATCAGACGACACGACTCGACGGTAATGTCATACTCTATTCTGTAATGATATAATATAGCTTTAAGTCGTTATATACTGAAGGCCAAAAGAAACTTTACCATAGTTTTAAATCACTCTGGTGTAAACACAACAAAAGATAGTCGCATGAGGTAAAATATATTGACTAGATCAATATGTCAACATTAACATAACTAAAAATGAGTGTCATTCAGCATCTGATAATGACGTCACATTTTCCCAAAGCGAGGTGGTGTACACAAATCGAGCTTTCAACTTCATGGACGACATGCAAAGCATACAGACAATCACTCAAGTCCAATAACAAGTCACATTAATAGCGTGTGTGACCACCCCTTGCCCCAATACAAGCAATAATTCTCCGACGCATAGAACAAATCAGTCGTCTGATGAGGTCACGTGGGACGCGTTGCCATTCTTCTTGAAGGGCCTGGATCAGTTCCTGTTGGTTGGCTGGAGGGTGTGGTCGTTGTCGAACACGGCGATCCAAAACATCCCAGAGGTGTTCTATGGGGGACATGTCTGGGGAGCGTGCAGGCCACGGCAATACGTTTACGTTGTTGGCTCTAAGGAAGTTCTGTACGATTCTGGCTGTATGAGGTCTGGCGTTGTCTTGCTGAAAAATGACACCACGTGGCTGCCGTTGGAGAAATGGTATTGCAGTTGGACGAAGAATGTCATCCCTGTAACGTTGAGCTGTCAAGTTTCCGTGAACGATGACCAATGGTGTCGTTTCCTGTGCACAGATACCTCCCCACACCATGACACTCCCGCCACCATATGGCACGACCTCCTGAACGCAAGAAGCCGCCACTCGTTCTCCCCTACGGCGGTACACACGCTGTCTTCCATCAACTCTGAACAAACAGAACCGGCTTTCATCAGTGAAAAGAACCCGCAGCCAATCACGTCGCTGCCAACGTCGTACAGTCCTAGCCCATGTCAATCTCAAACGACGATGTTGTGGTGTCAGTAAGTGTCCTCTATATGGTCTGTAAGCCCTTATTCCATGAGTCCTGAGTCGCTTGGCCACTGTCTGTCTACTAACCCTGTGATCTAAGGCATTCATTGCTGATGACGTCACTGTCAGGAAGCGATTTCGTAGGCGAAGTCACCCTGGGTCTGCCTGTTCTTGGCCTCTCTGATGTCTGCCCTGTTTGCCTGTAGCGTTGCATCAAGTTTGTAACAGTAACACGGGAACAACCGAAGGTTCTGGCGATGTGGGCATGAGTGGCTCCCATCTGTATCATACCCAGGGCTCTCTCGCGTTGTTCTGGTGTCAGTCGTGGCATTCCTATGGGTTTTTTTTTTTTTTTTATCTGTGTGGATGTCTGACATGCCGTCTAAACCGTTTTTATACCCTTATTGCACGTGCAATTGCTGTTGTTCATAGTGCACGAGTTTTTCACTTTTCTGTGTGTTCCACCCAAAACGTGCAGTGGGCGGGTATAATTTTCGGCATACATTATTGTTGTGTTTGGGCTATTTGTTTTGGATTGAGTTACTTTTTAAAAACAATTCATTTTTTCTTAAATTCCAAATTGAAAATGCTAAAGTTTCTTTTGGCCTTCAGTATAGTATTCTTGTATTAACTTTCAAGATTAAAATAGTCCGACATATTACCCAAACTCTGTAGGACGAAAGGACAGTTACACCAAACGAAAATTTAATGTCAGATTATACCAAAATTAAAACTAATATATCCTCCCGTTATTTACCAAATCACGCAAGCACGCTTTCCAGTCAATTATGTATTTTGTTGTTGAACATCGAAATGCCCCGGCAAGGGAAAATCCCCCCCCCCCCCCCTCCTCAAAAAACAAAACATAAACAAAACAAAAACAACCCCAGACCACAAAAACACCCAATCTAGAGCTTAGCTCGGCAGGAGCCAAATGTGCAAAGCTGTCCAACGTATTTAGGTATGAGTGCTTCAACTAAACTTGGTTTTGCCATTTGATATAGTTGTTAGCTGTAGACTCGCTGAGCGCGAGTTTGGCCATGACCAAGATCATAGGGTGAACTCATTTTTGTGTGAGAAATTTTATAGAAAGTAAGTTGCATTCGTGCCCCTCTTTTAAAGGAAATGTTTACCTTGGTTCCCCTTCAACTTGCCTTAGTGCTCCAATGTTTGTTATTAAACCGAAGGCAACAATTGCCGCCGCCCCCTCCCGTTATTCACAATGGGGCCGTTCAAATATTAGGTAACGCTATTATGTAAAAATTACACGCACTACCTCCACCCCCCTTATTACACCGCGATGAAAGAGATACCCATGTGATATTTATCGTCTCTTCACATGTGAAAATTAATCTTTTTAGAGGTCACGTGAGCAGAGGTGTCACACAGTACAACTCCGAATAGCATGAATGAATGAATGGATGTTTAACGACACCCTAGCACGAAAAATACATCGGCTATTGGGTAACTCCGAATAGATGTTATGCGAAAAGTGTGCACATGGTTCTTTCGATTCATATTTTTAAATCGGAAAAATACTTACTGTATATGATTAATGTTAGCAGCGTAATTTAACAGTATATATATTTTAATAATTTAGTTTAGCCTTGAATATGTTTATAATATTGTTTGTGTAAACTTCATTGATAGATGTGTGGCGTAGGAATGCAAAGTTTCATTGATAAATAGCTAGCGGAAGTAGCCACAACATGACGTCATTTTTGTTCATTGATGTGCGGTGTAATAAATCAAATACTATACTCGTTTATATTACAATCATACGCCCCAAACATATTACGTAACGTTTGGACACCCCCTCCATTCACAAACAAGTCAGCGTGTGCATTATATTTCTTGTTGGATGTAGGACTTACATCTACAAGTGTTGATGTGAAAGATGATTTCTTAAATGGACCCAAGGAAACACATTTATTTGTGCAATTTGTAAAGTCCGAGGTACGACGATTACACAGCCTTTTGCCAAAACGGGATCTCCTAGGTTTCAGACGGGAAACAACTTTCCTCTTTCGTGATTGGTAACGGCCTAACTTAACTGGCATCTTTTTGTATCTCCCCATTACTGAAAACAAACCCCACACCTTAAGTTGAAATATATAATCATAATATTTTATGGGTACAAATACAAATATAAATTTTTGAAGTAAACGAAATCTTGGCTTAAACCCGGGGGAGCAGACGAAGACGTGCCTAAACTATAAGAAATGTCTTGGATGAACAATTATAAAATTACTTTCTAAAACGTATTTGCTTAATTTAGCTCCCAGGGTATACAAACTTTCATTATGACACTTTCAAAGTATACAAATATAACGTGTTTCGTTAAAATAACACCAACAAATTTGATCAGGTTTGTTTTGACCGTCAAAACAACGAGGTTTTTCTTCAATTGGGTTTTTTGTGGTTGAACAAAATCGGGAATTAAGTAAACAGATGGATAGAGTATTCATTCTAGAGCCGTATCGCAATATTATTTTAATCAGAAAGGCATTTAGCTTGCCGCTCAAATGTACTCACCGTCGTGTAGCGAAGCGAGCTTTATCCTCCATTTTGGTAGAGGTATACGAAGTTCAAGCACGTGTCATACGGTTTAGGTTGGACCCCTTGGAAGACGTGTATTTAAGTGTATATAAATATACAAATAGAGTATCCTTTAATTATTAAATATAAATGTATGGTCATTTTAGTATAAGCCTCTACGTAATCGGATTGAGATGCCTTGTTTGGTTCTTGATTTTATCAAACCTGGGTTCAGTTCCACGAAGCGATCTTAGCCCTAAGATTACCTTAGGCGCATAGCTACCTTATGCACGTAAGTTGATCTTAGGGCTAAGATCGCTTCGTGGAACGGGGCCCAGCTGTCTAATTATCTAACACTTAGAGGACGTTTCCTTTCCTTCCTTCCTTCCTTCCTTCCTTCAGTGATATTCATTTCTGTCAATATTTAAATTGCATATGTTGCTGTCGTGATATGCATGCAGTATGGAGAGGGCAAAGTAAGTTGGAAAATTTGTTCCTAATCCATTTGTTTTTCAAATGGATTAGGAACATGTTTCAATGAAATGGAGTAATGTGTGAAGCAGTTCTGTGGTTCCAACTTCCACGAACGTACCAATTATCATGTTCAATTTTTATAATTCCAAGTGTTTTAAAGGGACATTCCTGAGTATGCTGCATTTTTCAAGATGATATCGACTAACAGAGACGTTTTAACAATTGTAATTAGTGGCTGTATATTAAACGTGTTTCTGATCGTTCTAATATTTGTACATAATATTAAATGTCATTTTATTTTCTATAATGTATTTTTTTTCGTACGTACGAAATTATCAGTGGCGTAGCAGGGGGGGAGGGGGTGTGGGGGTGTTATAGGGCAGGGGGCCATGCCCCCCCCCAAAAAAAAAACAAATCCTGGGAAATTAGGGGTGATCAGTGGCGTACTCGATACCATTGTTTACTTGGCTGCCAGGTGGCCTACCCCCAATAAAAAATCCTGCCTACGCCACTGGAAATTATTTGAAGACAAAATCCAGTTTGGAGCAGATTTCACTTCGTGGCCAAGTCTATCATGACGACTTCGTAGCCGGCGCTGCAGATCGTCTTGACGATTCTATGAATGGTGTGGCTATCCATGTCTGTCTGTAGAATCGCTTGGCGCCGATGGGTCACGATGAATCCCGGCCTGCTCTCTTGTAGCCTGAGTGTGTGAAGCTCATAGTGGTATCCGTCTGGTAGTGGTTTCCAGTTCTGGTTGGAAAACCAGCCTCTCAGCTTCGCCGTATCCATGGTGTCGCCCTGCACGTAGTCGTGGAACTGAGCCTTGAGTTTCCCCAAGACCAAGTGCAAGTCATCCTTGTGTGCAGAGGGGTGAGGCTGTCGCGCTGGCTAGACTTAAGGAGATGTTGCTTTCCTCTTCCCAGCCACCGTCGCACCAACAACATCCACGTGCGGCTCAACGGGAGCGGTCTGTAAAGTCGACCGATGCACCGAAGCAGGCATGGGCGTAGAAGTAGACACAGGAGGCGGCGGCGGCGACTGGGCCATGGCGGTGTCCAGCAGGCCTGCCGTATTGTCGAAGATAATCTCAGCCGGTGGCGTCGTCTTCCTCTTAGGCCAAGTAGTGGGAGGCGGCGACGCAGAAGGGACCGCCGTTGACGGTTGATCCGCCCGCTTTGGTCCCCTCCGAGCCGCCCCTGGCACACCTTCCTTCTTCCTTCCTCCTCTTCTCGTCTTCTTCTTAGAGTCCGCGTCGCCGTAAACCAAAGTCACGGTCGCCCGTGACCGCGACGCGGAACTCCAGCAAGTTTCCGAATGAATCTATCATAACCCCAGATGGGGTGGGGGGGGGGGGGGGGGGGGGGGGGGAGAGGGTAAGTCGAGAGCGCAAGTAGCAACGTCTTGTCTCATCGTGAGCTCGAGTCGAAGAGCTATCTGTCCAGGACAGTGACTTAGTAGTCTGGTTTGTGAGAGAAGATCGGTGTTATTAGTTGGAAACATCTTACAATGCAGCAAACTCAGGAATATCCATTTAATACACGGAATAAGGGGAATCCCCATTCTGCGGTTCTGCTTTAAAGCGGCAGTATTCGGAATATTTTTTATTATTTAAGCATATAGAACAGAAAATCCAATTACGTTTGGTGCATATATGACGCCGCACTCCGCTGGCTTATCCAGGTCAAAAACAAAGCCAGTATTTCGAAAGTGGGACACTTTTGACGGGCTCCTACCGATCTCGGTTTTCATTGGCTTATCACAAGTGTGGAATTCCCCAACGAGATCACGTGCGATTTCGCAAATTTATATCTCATATCTCCAAAACATATTTATATCCATAGAGGTATGGTACAACGCCTTTCCAGGGGTCGGTGGGTGGGGGATTTGCCTTGAAATTTTGACAGTGGCCAGCTGTTGGCATACGAATTACGTAACGCTCTAGGGGTAGAGGAAGAGGGTACTGTGTTTGATTTGCGTAACATTTTTCAAGACTATGTTATTTTTATTCATTACTTAGACCTAAAAAGGTGTTTTTTGGAAATGCGCGGTCAGTCTAGGATCGATCCCCATCGGCGGGTATATAAAAGACCATAGTATGTGATATCCTGTCTGTGGTACATATAAACGATCCCTTGCTAAAAAAAAATGTAGCGGGTTTCCAAGGCGCGTGTGCAGGGATTTCAGCTGGGTTGGGGTTATAGACTGTGTTGAGCGAAGTTTATATGGGGCCATGGTCCCCCAGAAAATACATTTCAATTTTTTTTTTAAGCTTAGGCAAGTAAGGGTTTTGACCTCCAATACCCTCCCCCTGCACATGCACCCGATTCCTCTCTAATGGCCCTGTCACACTATAGCGTATGAGAGAAACGTATGAGTTGCGTATGAAAATTCATAAAATAATGTTCATACGCACAAGAAGCCCTTGAAAATGCAGAATTGTGCGTATACTTACCGTATTTAACCTATGCGTAGCGTATGAGTAGCGTATGGCCAGCGTATGTCAGCGTACTCGACCTAGGAGTCACGTACCTCTAGCGTATTCAGCATATGCCTAACGTATGCTTAGCGTATAAACCATACGTCGGAGTACGCACACATTTTTTAAACATGCTTAAAAATAATTTTCTACCTCGCCGTATGCCAGCGTATGCCACCGTATGAGTGATATTTTTCATACGCTGACATACGCTACTACGATACGCTACGGTGTGACAGGGCCATAAGATTATATGTCAAAATTACCAAATGTTAGACATCCAACAGCAGATGGAAGGAAGGATAGGATATGGTTTATTTAACGACGCACTCAACACATTTTATTTACGGTTGTATGGTGTCGGATGATTATTAAATCAATATGCTCTAACTTTGATGTCGTTAAACACCCCCCTCTAACTTTACCCTTTCCAAACGAAAGAAGATTTATTTGAATTTGTCGATTTTAACACGTAAAATTAAGAAGTAAAAACTTTCGTCTACTTTAGTATATTTTATTTAAAAAAATATACACATGATTAATGTGTTACTAGTATACAAACTAAACTTTGAAAGTTCTATCAACACTTTATAAAATCTTAATTTTGAAATAGGAAGGTACGATTATCGATACTACGTTTTCAAGATCAAACCGGTTTTAACGAAAGACTCTTAGTACCGTATCCTCAAACGAACGTTCTTCGTACAGCGCAAGATTTCTCTTTTAATATTTTGAGACGAACCCTACAATTTGAAATCGACAAACGCACGTGTTAACTCAAACTGACAACAGGCTGTCGTTTGTGCTTTGCCGAGCTATGGCGGCACAGGCGACGGATCGCGCGCATACTTTTGACGATCTCCGTTCATAGCGAATACACACGAGTTTTTTTAAAAGTGCATTTGAGCTTGTATTTCGTAATATGGTAACCAGAGACTGTAACTTTAACAAAGCAAACGGTTTACATTACCACAGTAAAACGTTCTTAACTGAGGACATAAGTTGGCTTAGTATAGCTTTAATAGTCTACAGAACACTTATCCACGCGTCACCACAAACGCGTACGGACTATATTCCTTGTCCCCCTCATTGCTAGGTTAGAATTAATTATATTGGTCTTTAGGAACTGTTTTGTTTGTTTAGCTACGCTACTAGAGCACATTGATTTATGAATCATCGGCATTTGGATGTCAAACATCTGGTAATTGTGACATAGTCTTAGAGAGGAAACCCGCTACATTGTTCGTTAGTTGCAAGAATGAATGAATGAACGAATGAATGTTTAACGAAACCCCAGCACACAAATACACATCGGCTATTGGGTGTCACAAATGGTAAGTATATGAAAATATTATTTACATATATTTATGTAAAACCACAGTGTAAGGAGCCGTAGGGGAAAAGTATAATACAATATATAAAATCAAGGTAAGTATATTTCAAAACTTTGTATACAAGTCATAATGTTTTAAAAACTGGATGGAATTTAAAACATTTCTGTTGACAAATATATCATTTCTCGTCGGCTTGAGATAATCACACTCCAACAAAATGTGGCGCACAGTCCGTGTACACTGACAATGTTCATACTGAGGAGAAGGGTCCTTATATAAATACATGAATGCGTCAAATATGTATGGCCGATGCGGACACGGCACAAGACTACTTCATCCTTCCTACCACTTTCCCAGGACTGGCTTGACTCGCAACCGTATCGCCCCCCCCAAAATACATTGATTAATATGAAATTTTTTTTACCAGCTTGGGCAAGTAAGGGACTTGGCAGCAACACCTTTTTGTTACCCTTAATACCCTCTGGGTACCCAACTGCACTTTATTGGCACCCGATTCGTATCACCATTCCAACTAAGGGATGCTCCAATGTCATGTACTGTCGGAAGGAAGGATAGGATGAATGTTTTAGGGCTTTAACGACGCACTCAACAATTTTATTTACGGCTGTATGGGGTCGGATGATTATTAAATCAATATGCTTTATCTTTGATGACGTTAACCCCCCCTCCCAACTTTACCCTTTCCAAACGAAATAATATTTATTTGAATTTGTCGATTTTAACACGTAAAATTAAGAAGTGAAAACGTTCATTGTCTACTTTAGTATATTTTATTTTAAAAATATATACATGATTAATGTGTTACTAGTATACAAACTAAACTTTGAAAGTTCTACTAACACTTTATAAAATATCAATTCTGAAATAGGAAGGTACGACTGTCGATAATACGTTGTCAAGATCCAACCGGTTTTAACTAATGACTCTAGTACCGTATCCTCAACCGAACGTTTATCGCACAGCGCAAGATTTCTCTTTTAATTTTTTGAGACGAACCCTACAATTTGAAGTCGGCAAACGCACGTGTTAACTGAAACTGACAACAGGCTGTCGTTTGTGCTCGGCAGCACAGGCGACGAATCAAGCGTATACATTTGATGATATCCGTTCATAGCGAACACACACGACTTTTTTAAATGTGCATTTGAGCTTGTATTTCACATTTGTACATGATGTTATAATATGATAACCAGATAATGTAACTTTAACATACTGTAAACGAGGAACAAAATATATCGCCTCCTGTCAAAAATAATCCCCAGAAATTAGTTGCAAGAGATCTTTCGTATGCACCGTTCCACAGACAGGATAGTACATACGAAGAGCTTTGATATACCAGTCGTGGTGCACTGGATGAAACGAGAAATAGCCCGCTCTACGAGAACTGGTCCCTAGCTAACCGATGACTTCCAACTTCAATGTTTTCAATAAAATAAAAAAATAGTAGCACTTTCTTAAATGTCTGACCCATGCTTATCAGGTTAAGATTTATGGTTGTGGACCAAAATGTTACCTACCATTAAATGTATGCAAATAGTCAGTTTTAGGCAAGTAAGAGTTTCTGATCTGAAATCTACACATATGTTTACATAAGAATCAATGTTCACATCTTCCTGACTCTCCGACATAGATAAAATCGACCTGACTTCCAAATGGTCTGTGACATTTCCCTAATATCTATTCATTTTAGAATAATATATTATTTATTAGTCAATCGTAGTTCATTTTGCGAGAATCAATATAAAGTATGTTCCATATGAAATTGATATGATTCTGAAAGCATGAGAAAAAACAACCATGTTTGTGTTCAGTAGTTTATGAAATGTTATGTACCATTTGCTTTAGGATAAATTATTAAAGGGACATGCCTTAGTTTGCTGAAATGTTTTAAGTTGTTTTCGACCAACAGAGAGACATTTTAACGATTGTAATTACATATCAAATATATTTTTCTGCATAAAATATTAAACGTGTTTCTGATCGTTCTAATATTTGTACTAGGTTAAATTTCATTTTATTTCCAAAAATATTGTTTTTCGTACATACGAAATTATTTGAAGACAAAATCCAGTTTGGGCCTCTTACAAATATTAAGACGACCAGAAACACATTAAATATACAGACAATGATATTCTAAACAAGAAAAGATATTTAATATGTAAGTTTAATCGTAGAAATAGTTTATTAGTCTGAAACATCTTACAATGCAGCAAACTCGGGAATGTCCCTTTAAATGATGAAAAAAATTCAATAGTCAAATAAAAACATTGTAAAGAACTGCAAAAATACAAATATCACAGAGGTAATATTAAAATTTTGAGTAAAAGTCAGTAAAAAGCACGACACAAGACTATTTCATCCTTCCTGCACTGTCTATAAGAGGAATACCACTCTACCAAGACTGGCTTAATGACACGAATCTTGTTCGCAATCGCACCGTCCCAATCATGTTGCCAAGTCGAAAAGATAAATTGGTTGATACCATGTTTAAAATCAGAATACGGTACACCAACCCTGGTATGAGGCAAATCCAAAGCAGACTTGGCAGCAGAATTTGCCTTTTCATTACCCCCGATGGCAACATGGGTGGGCACCCAACAAAATACAATATCTTTATTGACAATGGATAAAAAGACACACTTTCGTATCACCATCCCAATTAAGGGATGGTCCAGCTTCATATTGCGTAAAGCTTGAACACAACAAATAATACATTTGGATGCACTAGAATCCTTTATTTCTTCCAAGGCTTTAATAACTGCCCAAACTTCAGCACTAAAGCTCGATGCTGAGTCACACAGTCGCATGGAAATGATAGTGTCTGATGGAAAAACTATAGCATAAGCCACAGAATTCTCTCCCGTGATCCGTCTGTATACACAGGAATGTAATCACGGTACCTGTCTTGAATTTCCATGAAAAACTGTTTGTACACAATAGCATCTGTACGATCATTCTTCAGATGCGCAAGATCATACACATTGTTAGGTGGTGAAATACACCAAGGTGGTAAAACAAAATATGAAGGAGTTTCCAAAGTGTCAGTCAAATCAATATTGGAAAGCGACAAAAATAGCTGAATGCGAAGACCAAATGTACGAATAGCATTTGGTCTTGCATGAAACAACTTCATATATTTGTTGTAAAATACCGCATCATGTGTAGGATGTTTCAGTGCAGATTTAATCTTGGTAGCATACTGCAGAGAAAGCTTTGTACATCTAGCACCCAAACAAGGTTCGTGTGCATCAACGTACAAGCTCTCTACAGGAGATGTTCTAAATGCACGAAGACAAAGCCCAAGTCCCTGGTTTTAAAATATCGAGAGCTTTTAAACCCTTCTTTTTAACATATTTAAGATGGGGCACAAAAGGTAGCTTCCTGTCAAAAATAAAACCCAGAAATTAGACTCCTCCACAACTGGAATTAGACTTTTGTCCAACAACAAGTAGAGACAACTTTTCTAGCAAATATGTAAACATACCGTTTTTGCTTTTGAGAAGCTAAAGCCATTGTCAGTTATCCATTGATGAAGTTTATTCAAACAAAACTGCAGCTTACGTTCAATGATACTCATACTGGACGATCTATAGCAAATCTGAAAATCATCGACATATAAAGAGCAATTCACACCAGGTGTTAAACACTGGGCGATGCTGTTAATTTTCACAGACAATAAAGTTACAGACAGGATACTACCTTGAGGCACACCCATCTCCTGTGGGGTGAAAGTCAACCCAACCCGGATTTTCAAATATCTATCTTTTAAAAATTGAGATATAAAAACAGGAAGTCGACCTCTAAGGCCCATGCCATGGAGGTCGTTTAAAACCCCATACGTGGTATCGTAAGCTTTCGCCAAATTATAAAACACTGAAACCGAATGCTGGTTATGGATGAAAGCTTCCCTGCGAAACGTTTCAAATCTAACAAGATGATCAACCGTGCTACGTCTAGATCTGAACCCACATTGCACGTTAGTAAGCAATTTATGGGATTCAAGATACCAGACAAGTCTGCAATTGATAATTCGTTCCATGGTTTTACAAATGCAACTTGTCAAAGCGATAGGGCGATAACTAGTAGGATTTGTTGGATCCTTACAAGGCTTGGGAATTGGAATGATAATTGCTTTCCTCCAATCAGAAGGCAAGTCATCAGAAATCCAGATGTTATTAACAATATTCAAAAGAACCTTTTGACATCTGCTGATCTAATTAACATATTTACATTGTTTTAAATTTCACGAATATATGGTAGAGACCAGTAGCGTTAATATAAAGGGTCATTTTCTATTATATCTTTTATATTGACTGAAAGACAGACATTTTAATTATCCCTTCCCCAAATTTCTTCATGGCGCAGATTTCAACACTGTTACTAAAAACATCAAGCTTTTATAAAAATCTGAATAGATTTGGCAAATAAGAAACCCCATTCCATAACCTATATATACGAGAGTATTAAAAAATACCCTCAGACCTTTTTCGGTCAAATACCCCCCCCCCCCCCCCCAGCTCTTGGACTAATTCGATTCTGCATTGTGCTGAGATTCCACCCTGGTCACGTATTACGGTTTTGTCATTAATATTTAAACATATACCGACTGATACAGGTGGCTATTGATGGAACAGCCAAGGTAAAAACACGCGCAGTTCTTCCTTTTGTCTCTTTGTACTGCATTACCCCTGCGTGTGCTGTAACCTCACCGTGGTGCAGGGGTGTAACTTTCTCTTTGAGAATGGCCAATACAGCACAAAATTGAAGTTTTGAGTAAAATTCAGTATCCGTAAAATTCTGTGATATTTGTGTTTTTGCACAGTTCTTTACACTGTTTTTGTTTAAGTCTTGAATTTTTATATTGATGTTGATCGTGACTTTATTTATTTGCATTACCATAGTTTGACACCCAATAGCCGATGTATTTTTGGTGCTGGGGTGTCGTTAAACATTCATTCATTCATTGTACTGCATTATCAATTACTTTAGCTGTTACATTTTGTCTTCACCCCTGTATTAAAAATTAAATTTAATCTGTATAGTTTGATTGTAATTTGTAAACAAACTTGTTTATTTCTACTGAATTTCTTCTTTTAAAAAATGTTATTTGGGTTGTTAAGTGTTTTAAATTTAATGTTTTCATATGAATTTTAAATTAATTATGGAGATACGTATCAATTCATCGGTTCCTGCCTGACGCAAACGGACTATATACGATGAATATTTTATTATTCAACAAAGAGCATTCTAATTTTGATTTTGGCCATGCCGTTAAAGTTTAATGTGATAATTGGGAGGGCTAGTTGAAATTAAGAAGGGCCATTAAGATGCTTCTTCAACTGACTCCCCGTTTAAGTAGGCCCGAAGATGGTATCGATTTTATACACTGGTCGTAAAGACGTTACGGAATGCATTATAGGTTATTTGCTACATGACTTGAGTGAAGTTTGTTCAATAAGACCTCTTACGAGTGTTTGTCTGCCAGGCAACTTTATCCCCACTTCTATAAATTATGAATATACATATTGCTGGGGAAAGTAATACAGTACCTTTGGGATTTCAGATTGTGAAATTCTATTCGATATTATTCAAAATATCTCGAGAAATATCGCATAATCTGAGTTAAAGAAAACTATTTGTACATAAAACCGACTGTCATCATTTTGGAAGGGTTAATCTTAAATTAATTGTGAGATAAAACTAGAAGTTTACAACAAAAAACAAAAAGAACAAACACTTTGTGGACAATGAAGACAATCTTTATCTTCACTATCTTTTTGGTAGTTGTTGAAATATATGGAGCTGTAGCGGGTTCTTGTGCTGTGTGTACAGATATTGACCATTTCAGTCACCTTATAGAACACAACACTGCCCTTCATAGTACTTTTATGATACTTAAAGATTTTGGATTTCTACGGTGTGTCCAACAGTGTCTTTTCAGGGCTAGATGTAAGTCTATCAACTATGATATTTCAACACAAATATGTGAATTGAATCAAGAGAGCAGCAAAAGTCCATCATTCAAGAATGGAAGCATTTTTACCAAAATTAAGAAATGGCCACAGGTACGTAAGCACAACAAGCTTTCATGTTGAATATATTTTAAAGGGACATTCCTGAGTTTGCTGCATGGTAAGATGTTTTCGACTAATAAAATATTTCTACGATTAAACTTACATATTATATATATTTTCTTGTTTAGAATATCACTGCCTGTATATTCAATGTGTTTCTGGTCGTCCTGATATTTGTAAGAAGCCCAAACTGGATTTTGTCTACACATAATTTCGTACGTACGAAAAAATAAAATTTTAGGAAATATGTTTTTTTTAGCCTAGTATAAATATTAAAACGATCAAAAACACGTTTAATATGCAGCCACTAATATTTTATGCAATAAAATATAGTTGATATGTCATTACAATCGTTAAAAAGTCTCTTTTAGTCGATAACATCTTAAAAATTGCAGCAAACTCAGGAATGTCCCTTTAATGTACTTACCTTGCTAGTATTGCGGTTATTCTTGTTTTGTGTTTTAAGTATTATAGAATGATATATTTGCGTAATTTCATTCCAGAACTGGCAAAACGTAGCCCAGTGGTAAAGCTCTCGCTTGATGCATAGTCTGTCTAGAATCGATCCCCATCGGTGGGCCCATTGGGCTATTGCTCGTTCCAGCCAGTGCACCACGACTGGCGTATCAAAGGCTGTGGCATGTACTATTCTGTCCGTGGGATGGTGCATATAAACGATCCCTTGCTGCCAATCGAAAAGAGTAGCCATGAAGTGGCGACAGCGCGTTTCCTATCTCAATATCTGTATGGTCCATAACCATATGTCCGACGCCATATAACCGTAAATAAAATCTGTCGAGTGCGTCGTTAAATAAAACATTTCCTTCCTTCCTTCTCCATTCCAGAACATCTAACGCTATCGATGAATAGAATAGAATACATTGCAATGATTACTTGAAATCGGCGTGCAGTTAAAAGACAAGAAAATAAATTCATTTTAAATTGATTGGTAAAGTTATGTTTTAAGAAAGGCTTGCTGATATAAATGAAATATTTCATAACTGCCAATTTAGATTTTCGTCTGTTCGTTTTAGCGCCTTGCCCTCCACTGTGAGTGCCACAGATGCCCATTCGGCAGTGTATGCTCCATTCAGACCAAGACTACTACATTATGTGTCGCAGGTAAGATACTAGAATACCGTTAATATGATTGATTCCAAATGGGTCGATTTGACTAATTTTTAAGGGTTTTAAATCTAAATCAGGGAACCATTTCCGTGATCAAAATCGCATATCTGCGCAAAGCAGAGTCGGAAGGACACCCGCAAGTTTGTAGCGGTTCCCACGAATCACTGTGAAGTGTATAGTCTACACTAGGACTTGCACTCCCAGCACATTACATATTTACCTCCTTGCACACGGATGTGCACAACATACTATTTCAAGCAAGGCAGTATGAGAATTTTATACAAATACTACATGCAACCCGTGCTTAGGACGGGGTCGTTTAGATGGGGCGTGGTAGCCTTACATTAGGCTTTCCATATATGTATATAACAACCACTCAAGGGACCAACAGAAAATGGCCGTTATGGACAGGTGGCCTTTATATAGAGGTCCCAAAATGCCGTCAATTTGCGTACGACCCACTCCAAATTGCTCTGCTATCTTTCTAGCACTTAAACGTTCTTTCTCGGACATCCTGATAACTTCTACTCGTTGTTCTAAAGTTAAGGCAGAACGATTTTTCGGTGGCATTTTGTTTGATAGTTAGTTCATAAATAAATAAAACAAAACTGAAATTTACTTTTATTTAATTGGGATGTATTACTTAAGTGACATGTTCTACTCATTATTAGTTTTATGTTGCCGCTAATCCGTTGGTACGGTACTTGCATTGGGATTACTTCGCGAACCGCAAACAAAACAATTTTGGTAAACAAAGGTCGCGATTTGCCAAAGCATACCGGCTTAACTAAATCCATTAATGTTTGCCGCTTGGTGCAAACTGCTTGTGAACAACAATCATGACCAGTTAACGGTAGGAACTACTCAGACACCTTGATTATAAATGCCTTTGATAATACCGCAACAACTTAGATACTGTAATACATTCTGCTTTCGTAGGCTACAGCCAATGAGAAGTCGTCTTGTTATCGAGTAACGATTGAGCTGAACTAACGAATGCAAGCGCCGGAACCGAACAGCTGTTGACATTTACCAAATTAACAAAAGGATTAAAATAATGCATAGTATTAGTAAACGTATATTTGTTTACGACAATAACATCATATGATAACATCAAAATAATTTATTATTTGTTGAGTCGAATCAAATTGCCAAACTTTCCGGTCACGTGACACAACAATGGCTACCACAGTGCCTTGCCATGGCCCAATTTTAGCAATGGAAACTTGAGGGACACCAACTTCAAAATGTAATAAACTTTATCAAATTTTGGGGAATTTCTTCATACACCAGGAGCAGCTATTTTTTCTTGCTACATAAGGTTCTATCTGCACAGTGTTGTCTTGGAAAGATTTTGAAATATTTAAAGGAAAAAAAAATCATCTTCATTAGATTTTTACTCATTTTTAATTAAATATTAAACTTAAATTTCAATTTTTTTGAAAAACAAAAAAAATCTAAAACTGTAAAATTTTGCATTTTAGATATGATATAGTGGAGGCTTAGTAAAGATATGTTGACTGAATTCATGATCCATTATTAGAAATGTGTCAGAGGGATGGTGAAAGTCACAAAAAACCCTGGGGCCATTTGCAAACAAATGTTTACACACAATTTCAGGGAAAATTAGACATGATAGGCCTCATATTCAATTTTGACCTGCTGTATTTACTTAATCTACTTCATTTACGTATTCAGTAGACACATGTAGCCACTTTGTAAAAGGCAAAACAGTCCATATAAATGCATATTAATATGAATATGCCCTACATACGATATTACTTAGGTATACACCATAATATTTTTTTTGTTGACGGACGACAACTTTGAAAATGAAGATTTTGTCTGACAAAATGACTGATATATAATCCTACCACAGAGGTACTTGCATCCATATTTTTCAGTTTCCAGTGATACAAACTGTTAACAGTGTAGTCGAATTGTGCCAGTGTCTGGGATACCTCAGTGTAGTATTTCTTGATTGGAAAGGATGTTTGTAGTAATGACCACTGAAATATGCTTATGGACTTAATTCTGCCATATGTAGGTAAAATACAAGCCAAATGTTAACCTTTTGGCACATCTATTAACAAGCCAGAATGTTAACCTTTTTGGCACATTCTGCAATAACTTGACAAGTATACCAGCATCTGATTACTGAACACAATAAATACCATTCAGGACAGCATAGAATATTAGCCTATTAGATTTTCTAAGGATAAAAAGACCATTTTTGAAAAATGACTGAAATGTGTACTTTACATAAATGTAGGTGAAATGTAATTATTAGAGTACTTTAATCTTGTTAAAAAAAAAAAACTGAAAAAAAAAATACTATTTATTTAAGTGTTTAATTACATTTAGTAGTGATATATTCATTATATTTAGATCTTCTGTCCAATTGCAATAATTGAGAAACTCTTTAAAATTCAATATGTAAAAAAAAATCAAAATCTCAATATTGACTAACAAAATCCAACTTTTGCTCTTTTTTAACCAAATTATTAGCTCACAAACTGTTAAAAAATATTGCAACAACCTGTAGTAACAAACATCAGAGGTCATTTTATGCTATTTTGGAGGATATTGAAATTTAAAAAGTTGAAACTTTTAATTTTTAATTTTAATAAATTCAAAAAAAAAAGTTTTTTAATTTAATAAAATATTTAGAAAATAAATAAATTAGTTTTCATATTCCTTGTGGTATGCACAATCAGTCTGTGTAATTTCACCTCTCTGGTTATAATACTTTCATCAGAATCAAGCATTTAACGGGTGTAATGTGTGAACTATATCAGGCCTCAGACCACAATTAATTTTGCTATATGTTTCTATATAGCCTTAGTGGCTATAACATTTTTATTAATATCAGCAGGCCCGTGAAGTTTTGTATGTACCTTTGCCTGCATGGGGGACACACACCCTGAAAAGGACACCCCTGTTGTCCAGCTCTTTCTCCCAGCATATTGGGTTTAAACAGACAACACCCTCTAAACAGGCCGGAGTACACCCATTTTACACAAAAAGCACTACTTTTGCATGGGCCGGAATTACCACAAACAAGTCTTCAATGTCAACAGTTACACATGTTTACAAACTACATGCTATCCCCTGTCACTTCAGTCAAACAGTTGCCACTTCATAGCTGTCTGCCATGAAATAATCACAGTCAAACAGCAGACTACTTGCGCGGTGAAACTTCCGGATTTTGGACAACCAAATGGGAAGATAACTGTAATCTGAGGCCAAATCGCTGTACGATTATATATGGTGGGAAGAATTTGGAAAAAAATGGAGGGGGGGGGGGGATATTTTGGCCGCTAATGCAGGTTCAGACCTAATTTTTGCTGAAAAATAGTGGCCGCTGGCCGCGATGGACAGGTGGCCGCTCTAGAGAGGTCAAAGAAAGAAATGCGTTGGGGGGGGGGGGGGGGTTCTGGGTGGCCGTTATATAAAGGTGCCCGTTAGACCAAGTTCGACTGTATATATATATATATATATATATTGCGGCCTTCTTGGTTGTTGAATTTATGGAAGTCATCTGTGTAGGCTATATTTGTCACGATGTGTGTACGATAGTCGCAGGAATGGTGTACGGTAGGAATTAATTGCACACGGTTTGGTTTTTTTTATTTATTTATTTATTTATTTTTTTATTTTTTTATTTTTATTAAATATTTATTTTCCCCAGTCCATTCTGACCATGTCAAGGTTGGGGAGCCTTGCAATCATGGCCTGTACAATCAAAGTAATATAAATTTTATATACCGAAAAAAGACATAGTAACTAATTTGTTGTTAAGAAGGGTATATAGTATATATAACAATTTGATCCATAAAGCATTTGTAATGTTTCTGGTATAAATTAAAGACTGGTAAAAACAAATAAAACAAATTGCTATGACGCATATAAGGAAAGGACGCGGAAATAAGGAGAAGACGAAAGAAGATATAAATGTTTAAAACAATTAATAATAAATTGTAAATAAAATAAAACCAAACAAAAACCAAAAAAAACAAACAAACAAACA